>NW_027200015.1:0-25311 GCF_038502225.1 Cherax quadricarinatus
CTGAAGAACGGAGGAAACAATAACAAGAATGGAGTACAAGACAAGCTCATATTACTCAGTAGATTCTAAGTCTAATGTGAGAGACCTTGGAGTGATAATATCAGAAAATTTCGCATACATAGCGCACAACGATGTTATTATGACAACTGTAAGGCAAATTGTAGATTGAATAACTAAAACTTAAAAGTAGGAGATGCCAAGCCATTTGTTGTTCTCTCTAGGCTGGAGTAACAGCCTACTTCAAGGCAAGTGAATTGCAGAACTGGAAAATGTGTAGAGAGCCTTCACAGGCCGTATAGTCTCAGTTAAGTTCCTAAATTACTGGGAATGTTTGAAGTCCCAAGAACTGTACTCCTTAGAATGTAAACAAGAAAGAAACGTAATAATCTACACCTGGAAGATATTAGAGATTGGTCCCAAATCAGCACACCGAAATTATTACTTACGAACACAAGAGGCTTGGCAGACAGTGCAAAGGCACCACGACTTTTCAACACCCTCCCCTCAAGTATAAGGGGGATTACAAACAGACCCCTGGCTGTCTTCGAAAAAGAACTCAACAAATTCCTCAAATTAGTTCCTGATTAGCAGGCCTGAGTGCGGCGGGCACCAGTAGCCTGATTGATCAGGCAAGCAGCCACGAGGCCTGGTCTAGGACCCGGCTGTGGGGGCGGTGATCCCCGGCAGCAGCTATAAGTAACCCCGCGTACACCATCCTCATACCAGACGCATCACGAGGCCTATAGTAGGTTCCTTATTTCCAGTCAATTTTTTTAGGCATACTTAAACTAAATTAAGGTAACCTCACATTATTTATCCTCACCTGACCTTAATTAACATAACCGAATTTAAAATAAAGAAAATATTTGATGGAATAATGTAAATAATAAAACGAACAGAAGTTGAAGAATGGCGGGAAATGGAACCTGGCATCTTGGACTCCCTGCTTGAAGACGGTAAGAGATAAGATAAGATTTCGTTCGGATTTTTAACCCCGGAGGGTTAGCCACCCAGGATAACCCAAGAAAGTCAGTGCGTCATCGAGGACTGTCTAACTTATTTCCATTGGGGTCCTTAATCTTGTCCCCCAGGATGCGACCCACACCAGTCGACTAACACCCAGGTACCTATTTGCTGCTAGGTGAACAGGACAACAGGTGTAAGGAAACGTGTCGAATGTTTCCACCCGCCGGGAATCGAACCCGGGCCCTCCGTGTGTGAAGCGGGAGCTTTAGCCACCAGGCCACCGGGCCACCCCGGTCACACCAGAGTGACGAGAGAAACAACACAAGTGCACTGTTCTAAGTAAGTTTATTTAGGTACAGGTACACCTAAGTACAGTTACTCAAATTTAAGTGACTACAGTTGTCATACACTGTAACATGTGTGTAAGTTACCTAGGATAACCCCAAAATAAAATCAGACGAAGTGACCCATAGTTAAGTTGGTAGCGCACTCAATTCACACAGTGAGTGTCAGTGGTTCGATCCCCGGTACGGGAGGAAATATTAGACGTGTTTTCTTAAGACACCTGCTGTCCCAGTTCACCTAGCAGTAAATAGGTACCTGGGTGTTAGTCGACTGGTGTGGGTTGCATCCTGGGGGACAAGATTAACTTAAGTTGCCCGGAATAATCTGCCTAACCAGGGACTTTTCTTTATCGTATGTCACTGATGTCAGCTATGGTCTTTACAAGTTGTATCATGTACTAGTAGACAGAAAGATCGTTATTATAATTCCTGGGGTCCCTGTAAGCCTGTGTAGGTCACTGAGGAGTGGTGGAGGCTCGATCCTCTGTACGATAATTGAGGCCCTGGCCTGTGTCCAGGCCGGCTGTTAGTCTTCAGTAACAAGACAAGAAACATGAAGACAGAGAACACCAGTGACGGGTGAGTCCGTCCAGGTGTTGATCAAATTACTTACTAAACATCTGTCTACTTTCCTCTGTGATGAACCATTTATTAATTATTATTATTATTATTATTATTATTATTATTATTAGACATCAGTAGTGTCAACCTGAGCTGGGAGACTTCAGTAGTGTCAACCTGAGCTGGGAGACTTCAGTAGTGTCAACCTGAGCTGGGAGACTTCAGTAGTGTCAACCTGAGCTGGGAGACTTCAGTAGTGTCAACCTGAGCTGGGAGACTTCAGTAGTGTCAACCTGAGCTGGGAGACTTCAGTAGTGTCAACCTGAGCTGGGAGACTTCAGTAGTGTCAACCTGAGCTGGGAGACTTCAGTAGTGTCAACCTGAGCTGGGAGACTTCAGTAGTGTCAACCTGAGCTGGGAGACTTCAGTAGTGTCAACCTGAGCTGGGAGACTTCAGTAGTGTCAACCTGAGCTGGGAGACTTCAGTAGTGTCAACCTGAGCTGGGAGACTTCAGTAGTGTCAACCTGAGCTGGGAGACTTCAGTAGTGTCAACCTGAGCTGGGAGACTTCAGTAGTGTCAACCTGAGCTGGGAGACTTCAGTAGTGTCAGCTGAGCTGAGCTGGGAGACTTCAGTAGTGTCAACCTGAGCTGGGAGACTTCAGTAGTGTCAACCTGAGCTGGGAGACTTCAGTAGTGTCAACCTGAGCTGGGAGACTTCAGTAGTGTCAACCTGAGCTGGGAGACTTCAGTAGTGTCTACCTGAGCTGGGAGACTTCAGTAGTGTCAACCTGAGCTGGGAGACTTCAGTAGTGTCAACCTGAGCTGGGAGACTTCAGTAGTGTCAACCTGAGCTGGGAGACGTCGGTAGTGTCAACGTGAGCTGGGAGAGTTCTGTTGTGTCCGCCTGAGCTGGGAGACTTCAGTAGTGTCTACCTGAGCTGGGAGACTTCAGTAGTGTCAACCTGAGCTGGGAGACTTCAGTAGTGTCAACCTGAGCTGGGAGACTTCAGTAGTGTCAACCTGAGCTGGGAGACTTCAGTAGTGTCAACCTGAGCTGGGAGACTTCAGTAGTGTCAACCTGAGCTGGGAGACTTCAGTAGTGTCAACCTGAGCTGGGAGACTTCAGTAGTGTCAACCTGAGCTGGGAGACTTCAGTAGTGTCAACCTGAGCTGGGAGACTTCAGTAGTGTCAACCTGAGCTGGGAGACTTCAGTAGTGTCAACCTGAGCTGGGAGACTTCAGTAGTGTCAACCTGAGCTGGGAGACTTCAGTAGTGTCAACCTGAGCTGGGAGACTTCAGTAGTGTCAACCTGAGCTGGGAGACTTCAGTAGTGTCAACCTGAGCTGGGAGACTTCAGTAGTGTCAACCTGAGCTGGGAGACTTCAGTAGTGTCAACCTGAGCTGGGAGACTTCAGTAGTGTCAACCTGAGCTGGGAGACTTCAGTAGTGTCAACCTGAGCTGGGAGACTTCAGTAGTGTCAACCTGAGCTGGGAGACTTCAGTAGTGTCAACCTGAGCTGGGAGACTTCAGTAGTGTCAACCTGAGCTGGGAGACTTCAGTAGTGTCAACCTGAGCTGGGAGACTTCAGTAGTGTCAACCTGAGCTGGGAGACTTCAGTAGTGTCAACCTGAGCTGGGAGACTTCAGTAGTGTCAGACCTGAGCTGGGAGACTTCAGTAGTGTCAACCTGAGCTGGGAGACTTCAGTAGTGTCAACCTGAGCTGGGAGACTTCAGTAGTGTCAACCTGAGCTGGGAGACTTCAGTAGTGTCAACCTGAGCTGGGAGACTTCAGTAGTGTCAACCTGAGCTGGGAGACTTCAGTAGTGTCAACCTGAGCTGGGAGACTTCAGTAGTGTCAACCTGAGCTGGGAGACTTCAGTAGTGTCAACCTGAGCTGGGAGACTTCAGTAGTGTCAACCTGAGCTGGGAGACTTCAGTAGTGTCAACCTGAGCTGGGAGACTTCAGTAGTGTCAACCTGAGCTGGGAGACTTCAGTAGTGTCAACCTGAGCTGGGAGACTTCAGTAGTGTCAACCTGAGCTGGGAGACTTCAGTAGTGTCAACCTGAGCTGGGAGACTTCAGTAGTGTCAACCTGAGCCTGAGCTGGGAGACTTCAGTAGTGTCAACCTGAGCTGGGAGACTTCAGTAGTGTCAACCTGAGCTGGGAGACTTCAGTAGTGTCAACCTGAGCTGGGAGACTTCAGTAGTGTCAACCTGAGCTGGGAGACTTCAGTAGTGTCAACCTGAGCTGGGAGACTTCAGTAGTGTCAACCTGAGCTGGGAGACTTCAGTAGTGTCAACCTGAGCTGGGAGACTTCAGTAGTGTCAACCTGAGCTGGGAGACTTCAGTAGTGTCAACCTGAGCTGGGAGACTTCAGTAGTGTCAACCTGAGCTGGGAGACTTCAGTAGTGTCAACCTGAGCTGGGAGACTTCAGTAGTGTCAACCTGAGCTGGGAGACTTCAGTAGTGTCAACCTGAGCTGGGAGACTTCAGTAGTGTCAACCTGAGCTGGGAGACTTCAGTAGTGTCAACCTGAGCTGGGAGACTTCAGTAGTGTCAACCTGAGCTGGGAGACTTCAGTAGTGTCAACCTGAGCTGGGAGACTTCAGTAGTGTCAACCTGAGCTGGGAGACTTCAGTAGTGTCAACCTGAGCTGGGAGACTTCAGTAGTGTCAACCTGAGCTGGGAGACTTCAGTAGTGTCAACCTGAGCTGGGAGACTTCAGTAGTGTCAACCTGAGCTGGGAGACTTCAGTAGTGTCAACCTGAGCTGGGAGACTTCAGTAGTGTCAACCTGAGCTGGGAGACTTCAGTAGTGTCAACCTGAGCTGGGAGACTTCAGTAGTGTCAACCTGAGCTGGGAGACTTCAGTAGTGTCAACCTGAGCTGGGAGACTTCAGTAGTGTCAACCTGAGCTGGGAGACTTCAGTAGTGTCAACCTGAGCTGGGAGACTTCAGTAGTGTCAACCTGAGCTGGGAGACTTCAGTAGTGTCAACCTGAGCTGGGAGACTTCAGTAGTGTCAACCTGAGCTGGGAGACTTCAGTAGTGTCAACCTGAGCTGGGAGACTTCAGTAGTGTCAACCTGAGCTGGGAGACTTCAGTAGTGTCAACCTGAGCTGGGAGACTTCAGAAGTGTCAACCTGAGCTGGGAGACTTCAGTAGTGTCAACCTGAGCTGGGAGACTTCAGTAGTGTCAACCTGAGCTGGGAGACTTCAGTAGTGTCAACCTGAGCTGGGAGACTTCAGTAGTGTCACCTGAGCTGGGAGACTTCAGTAGTGTCAACCTAGTGTCACCTGAGCTGGGAGACTTCAGTAGTGTCAACCTGAGCTGGGAGACTTCAGTAGTGTCAACCTGAGCTGGGAGACTTCAGTAGTGTCAACCTGAGCTGGGAGACTTCAGTAGTGTCAACCTGAGCTGGGAGACTTCAGTAGTGTCAACCTGAGCTGGGAGACTTCAGTAGTGTCAACCTGAGCTGGGAGACTTCAGTAGTGTCAACCTGAGCTGGGAGACTTCAGTAGTGTCAACCTGAGCTGGGAGACTTCAGTAGTGTCAACCTGAGCTGGGAGACTTCAGTAGTGTCAGTCAACCTGAGCTGGGAGACTTCAGTAGTGTCAACCTGAGCTGGGAGACTTCAGTAGTGTCAACCTGAGCTGGGAGACTTCAGTAGTGTCAACCTGAGCTGGGAGACTTCAGTAGTGTCAACCTGAGCTGGGAGACTTCAGTAGTGTCAACCTGAGCTGGGAGACTTCAGTAGTGTCAACCTGAGCTGGGAGACTTCAGTAGTGTCAACCTGAGCTGGGAGACTTCAGTAGTGTCAACCTGAGCTGGGAGACTTCAGTAGTGTCAACCTGAGCTGGGAGACTTCAGTAGTGTCAACCTGAGCTGGGAGACTTCAGTAGTGTCAACCTGAGCTGGGAGACTTCAGTAGTGTCAACCTGAGCTGGGAGACTTCAGTAGTGTCAACCTGAGCTGGGAGACTTCAGTAGTGTCAACCTGAGCTGGGAGACTTCAGTAGTGTCAACCTGAGCTGGGAGACTTCAGTAGTGTCAACCTGAGCTGGGAGACTTCAGTAGTGTCAACCTGAGCTGGGAGACTTCAGTAGTGTCAACCTGAGCTGGGAGACTTCAGTAGTGTCAACCTGAGCTGGGAGACTTCAGTAGTGTCAACCTGAGCTGGGAGACTTCAGTAGTGTCAACCTGAGCTGGGAGACTTCAGTAGTGTCAACCTGAGCTGGGAGACTTCAGTAGTGTCAACCTGAGCTGGGAGACTTCAGTAGTGTCAACCTGAGCTGGGAGACTTCAGTAGTGTCAACCTGAGCTGGGAGACTTCAGTAGTGTCAACCTGAGCTGGGAGACTTCAGTAGTGTCAACCTGAGACCCTTACGATAAATGGTGACAGCGGTGAGCCTGTAATTCTGACGATTACAGCGATTTCTGGAGATAAAATTGTCGACCAGCAAGACGGCCATTTCGTGTTACCAGTAGGCCTACCGAGGTTCACCCCATCCAGCTACCTCAAGCCAGCTACTCTACCAGCTTCTACATTATTCACTGGTCAGTCTCTTTGTATTAGTGTTTCCTGCTTTTTTGCATTACTCCCGAGGGGTTGACCCGAGTTTGCAAAATAAGCCAGCTTCCAGTCTGTGGTGGGGGAGTCAGAACACCCGAGTCCAGTCCAGCCTAGCCTACTCCATCCAATTATTTTGCCTGCCAAGCCAGCTTCCACCCCTGCTGTGCTCATCGTGTGAAGTTATCAAGCTATTCTGTGTGAAGGGTTAAGATAAGCCAGCTAGCAACTAACCCAGGTGTCTTACCCCAGTACTCAAGCAAGCCACGTGAGTAGTCTTCATCGCTTGTGATTCAAGTTCCAAGCATTCTGAGTGCTCCTTGTCATCCTTGTGGTGTTGTAGTATTTCGTGGGTTTCTTCTAAGCCAGCCGGCTTAGAATTATCTTCGCGGCAGTGTGGGTTTTCTCAGTGAGGCTTACGACGTTCAACCCATAAGCCCAGCCACTCACGATCACGTGTGTCGCACCATTGCCGGTCTCAGACGCCTCGCTCAGCCATTACCCACAAACCCAACTACAGTCGGCCATTACAACTCACCTACCTCATCAGTGTTTTGGTGCACTGCTAAGGGTTGTAGCACCATATTTTAAGGACCACATAGGGGGTCAAGAGCTAGAGAGTGGCGCGCCATCTTTAAAAGCCTCCTGTGTGTTGTCTCTCGCCGATTTAAGCGCAATTCTACGATCATCTGTGCAGAGGACAGCAGCAAGACGATATAAACAATCCATCAATCTCATTTTTTTCAAGTGTTACAGCTATAATATTTTTTTTTTAGAGACATTTGCGAGTGTTGAGACATTTCTTTTGTGTTCCCAGTGAATTTTTCTCTTAGTGACATTCAGTGACTCTTGATCAGACTCAGTGTTTATCATGTACTGATTGCATTAATTTCTTTTAATCTCCTTAATTCAGTGTTAATTTTCGTGCATTATTTTATATCTGTTGTGTTGTGTATCTTTTTATACACTTGAAGTAAGTACTTAGTGTTTCCTTTGTTGTGTGTGCAACATATGAGCAATATAGAACTTGTGTTTAAACTTCAGAATTCCAGTGAATTAATTCAGTAAATTTTTCACCTCATATTCTGCATCACAACTCAGTGTTGTCTGTTATTTTTTTTTTCTTCCCAGCATTTGTGTATTTTTATTTTTGTTCCCTGTGTGTTGAACATTCTTGTGTTCATATTCTTTTATTCAGCCAGTGTTTAATTTGTCTTATTTCCACAGACAATAGTGCCATTTTTAAAGTCCCAGCAAGAAATCACTTTTACAAAATTTTTCACACATCAAGTTTCATTGCAAGAAAATTCTAGTACTGTGTTTATGTTGATGTTTTGTGTTCTGCATCACTGTAAGTGTTGTATTTCTTTTTGTTGTGTGTTTTAGCACCTATTATTTTTTTTCATGTTTTATTGAACAAATTCACTCTTAGTGCAATTTTTAAGTTCTCCTTTTAAAGTAAATTGTTCTTTTGCTTGTTGTTTAAGTGCAGTTAAGAGTTAAAGTGTTCATTCCTTGATATATTTCTTTTCTTGTGTGTTATAATTTTTATTATTGCACATTGACTCATTTTGCAATAATTCTTGTGCAAATATTGTGTTGCTATTAAAGTTTTTCTTGCAGAAAATTTTATGCAGTGTTGTGCAATACAGTTTATTACAGTGCAGTTTCTTATGCTCTGTTCTGTGCATAGTATTTTATTCTGTCTGTCATTTTATTTTTTTTTTTATTTCAGTGAATTGTGTGTTTGTTTTAATTTTTGCACAAGTTTATTGAGTCCTTTTTATTATTTTATTGTGTATTTTCCTTGTTGCATTGAAAGTAAAGACAACTCACTGTGCCATTTATTCAATTTAAAGTAAAAGTTGAGCATATTAGATTTGAGCAAAGTACAAGTTCTCTTGATTTTCAGTGTTTGTTAAGTTGCATATTCTTCTTGTGTGAGTTCTTTGCTTACTGTGTAACTTGTCAATTTTTAATTACTTATGCAGAATAGTTAAGCATTTTTTTCCATTTAAGCTTATTGTGTCATTCTCTCCATTTTTCTTGACTTATGCCCTTCAGTATTTTCACTGAGAAGATGTCCCAGTCACTTTTGAACGTTCACTTAGTGTATCATTCCAGTCAAAGTCAATATGAATCAGTCCACAGTACCAACATTCCCTTACTGACTGAAAGACAATACCTAGCCCTTGAGCAATGTGTTTGTTCTCACAGCTTGTATCTGAGATTTGTTAAAGTGCTGCGAAATGTGAAGTTCAGATTAAGTTCCTATAGATCCGTGAATTACTTATTAACGTAGCCGAGCGGTCAGGCACTAGTAATTCTGTCATTCCCATCTGTGTTCCACCTATACCTTCAGACTTGCAGGATAGTGTTCCGTTGCCTCAAGTGTCCGGGGACACTCAGACTGCCTTGAGTGCACAGCCTATCCCTGCAATGACTGCTAGTTCGAGTAGTAGTTTCTCCACAGGGGATGCCTTGTCAGAAAACGATTACTTGCAACTAGTAATGCCATCTCTTGTTGATGTGACATGCTGTCTGCAGAAAGACGTCTCTGTTACAGCTAGTGTTCTCACTAGAGTGTCTGTTGTTGTTCCTAATGTTCCAGATGGTGATCCCATCCTAGTTGACAGTAATCAGTGCATTGTAAGAAGTTATTTCTCGAGTAACTTTCACATGTTAACGTTTGTAAGTGTAGTTTCTTTATAGCTGATACCTCGTGTCACTGTGTGCGACTCAGATTGAATATCAGCATTGTTCACCGTGTTCATTTCTTTTCTCCTGTGCTTGCAGTTGAGATAGTAGATTCGTTCTCCCTTGCTCATATTGCGTGTTATAGCGTTAATTTTTTCAACCGGGGGGAGTCATCCACTCCACCGAGTTTGTTCTTTCCTCCAGTAAGGAAGAACTGTTACCTTTATTCCAGAACAAACAGCCTACTGGAAGGTTAGCCAGATGGACCTTGACTATCCAAGAGTTCAATCCCACTTTTGAAAATTTACCTGGCAAGTCAAATGTAGTCGCAGATGCTTTATCGCGACACGTTAGTGTAGTTACTGCAGATCCTCCATTTACTGTCGAGGATGTCAAAAATGCCCAAAGAACCGATCCCTTGTGTTCTGGTGTGATTCGATTCCTGCTCCAGGAAGATCTTATTCTTACTGTGAAGCCACCAGTACCCATTAGTGACTTTGTAATGAGCCAAGAATTACTGTATCGAATAGTCGAGTTGAGTACTCCTAGCAGACGAGTTAGTAATTCCACAGTCACTAGTGATTGTAGTTGTATCTTTTGTAGATACTCGTTCAGATCTCTCTCAGTCAAGGCATGTGTTAGCCATTGCAGAGGAATTCGATCCTCCCAGAGATGATAACCATTCTGCATACGTAAACCTTACCCTCGCAGAATTGGGTTTAAGTGTAAATAGTCTGTATAATTAGATGTCCGAGATGAATGAATTTGTCAACTGTGTGTTTTATTATTAGCTGATCAGTTTGTCAGAAATTTTCGTGTTCACGTTCCCTCCGTATTCTGAGAATTAACAGTCTAGATTTGAGTGCACCGAATCTGCCTTTCTGTTAAACACTTCTTTGTATATAATTATTCTTCCTCAGAATCCGTAGAGTGCATGAATACAGATCGATCGATCAATTCCATCCATATTGTATAATGATTTGTTCTTATAGTTTGTAATGATTACGTTAACACCCATTACGTCAAAATCATGTTGTACCATCCATTAGTTCTAAGTTATATATGAATTTGTTATTGTATAGAATCAGCCCAGATCCGCCTGCCTGTTCAGCCTATAGTATAGTAGTGTATGTCGGGACGACATACGTAACATGACCGAGCTGTCAGCATAGTTGCTGATCCCTGTATTCCCAGTATTATATAGCATAGCATATTAGTATCATCCCTGTGCTTTAGACACGAGATCCCTCGTAGGCCTTTGGCTTTGTGTGACGTCATAGGGATACACATGGGCAGTGATCCCTCTGTCCCGTCTCACTCGGCGGCAGACCTACAAGGCGTGAACAGGCTAGGCACCGGGCTCCATCTCTCATCTCAGTCTGACAATATATTCTACCATCCTACAAGTGTGTCTACTTTCAACCTACGATATCTCCATTCAAGAACCCTTTACGATACTGATGGGGAGGGGTGGTGGTGGAGGGAAGGAGACTGGTGGAGGCTGATGGAGAGGGGTAATAGAGGGTGGTAGGAAGAATGGTTTGAGTGACAGAGTGGGTGATGGAGGTGGGAAGAATGGTGGAGTGATGGAGAGGTGGTGGTGGTGGTGGTGGAGGGAGGTAGGAAGGGTACTGCTAGCCAGACAGATCAATGTCTCGCGTTCCCTCCCACACCAACATCCCTACGCCACCACCACCCCCACCATCACCACCATCACCACCACCACCACCACCACCACCTCTACCACCACCACCACTACCAGCACCACCACCAGCACCAACACCACCACCACTACCAGTACCACCACCAGCACCAGCACCACCACCTCTACCAGTACCACCACCATCACACTTCCCAAGAAACACCTCATCACACCTATAACATCTTAGATCGTTAAAATGATAACTTTATCGGAGGAACAATAGAGGTGTCACACACACACACACACACACACACACACACACACACACACACACACACACACACACACACACACACACACACACACACACACACACATACACACGCACACACACACACATACACGCACATACAACAGGCCTAGTATCTAATCGGCATGTGCCTAGGACAAAATGGTAACTAACACACACACACACACACAGGAGCTGAGTCTCGACCCCTGCAACCACAATTAGGTGAGTACTTCTTCAGCCATAGAGTTGCCAGGAAGTGGAACAATCTGGGAAGTGATGTAGTGGAGGTAGGATCCATACACAGCTTTAAGAAGAGATATGAATCAGGGAGAGACAGTGGACCTAATAGCGACCAACGAAGAGGCAGGGCCAGGAGCTGTGACTCGACCCCAGCAGTGAGTGCAATGCAGTGAGAAAGGGAACAAGAAGTAAAGGTGGTGGATGAGATGAAGTGTAGAAGTGGAGAACAGCGTGAGAGAGAACGTAACACACACAAGAGAAAACAAAGGCAGTCACACAGTCTTGGCTTAACTAGAGAGGGAAAAAATGTGTAAAAAGAATTAAAAAATGGAGTAAGAAAAGGACAGACGAGAACAGAGAAGTGAACAGATTGACCGGAAACGAATATATTAGTGAGGAGTGAGTCTGAGAGACAATATGAGAGTAACAGATCAGCAAAAGTCAAGTGTGAACCAAAACTACTTCACAGACATGTCAGAAGAAAGACAACAGTGAAGAAGCAGGTTATTCGTCTGAGGAAGGAAGGAGGAGAGCTCACCAACAACGAGAAAAGAAATCTGTGAAATATTGATAAAAGAATTTGAAGAAGTTTTCTCAGTGAAAAATGAGACAATACCAGAGAGACTAAGGAACAGGGAGCACTGACGAGTACTGAATGCCATCCATACAACACAAGAAGAGGTAAAGGAACTTTTAATGGTTCTTGATACATGAAAGACAACGTGTCACCAGGATTCCTGCGAGAGGAAACAGAAACATTGTCTAAACCAGTAGCTGTGATCTACAATAAGTCGATGGATACAGGACAGTTACCAGAGATCTGAAAAAAGCAAATAAAATCCTCATATTTAAAAAAAGGAGAGACAGGTGTTATGACAGGTATTATGACAGGTGTTATACTATAAACTAGTTTCTGTGACGGGCATACCTCGTACAGTAAGGGAGAAAGTTATCAGAGGAAGTGTGGTAGAACACTCACAGAGAAGTAGTCTCTGAAACAATAACCAACATAGATATAGGGATGACACTGCTCCTTCCCTTCAAGCAGACAGACTGAGGTGGCACCTTGATGTTGCTCAAGTGCCTCTTGATGCCTGGAATTAGAGCTACCCTCCCATTTCTCACATAAAAACTGATAAGTACTATTTTACAAAAAAAAAAAAAAGGAAACAGTCTCATTACACTCTCACATGGGTTCTCCAGCGATGGAAATAATAGCCAGGATAACGAGAACCTTCAGAAGAAGAAGAAAAGTAACAGTAGTGATGTATACAGTACCGACAAGATGAAAAATTAGAAACATGTACAGGTTCATAAACCAGTGGTCTTATCAGTACAAGGACATAATGTGAAGACTGTAGAATTATATGCAAAAGATGAGGTAATCAGTCCCTCAGCCTTGGAGGTGGTGCTGAGCACCGTAGTCTTGAAGACTCTGCAGCACATACATCACGTCTGTGCTGCAGAGTCTGAGGGACTGATTACCTCATCTTCGGTATATAATTTGACATTCTTCACATTATGTCTTTGTATTAATAAAGTCACTGGATGGCGAAAAGCCTACAAATAAAGATACCCAGATGTTGCACGTGTGTAGAACTCTTCAAGACTGATGCTCTTTAAGTCACTTGTTCTCTCTGGCCTGGAATATTGCTGTATAATAACAGTCTTTATTAAGACAGACGAAATTGGAGAGCTGCAGAACGTACTGAGAATATTCCCTGCTCATATAAATTCCCTCAAGCATCTAAATTACTGGGAAAGCTTGAAGTTCCTCAACCTGGTCACTGTCTTGAACACTATGTGCTTAATTGTCCACTTACTGAGGAATACTGAGATAGACAGTAGACTAACCTGTGTGATATGTCAGGATATCTTATTAATGAAAATTAGATATCAGACATATTACGCAAACTTCGTAAATTTGCTTACAACAGATAAGTCAACTGTTGATATAAGTCCGGATGTTATTTTTTTTATTATTAACACATCGGTTGATTCCCACCAAGGCAGGGTGGCCCGAAAAAGAAAAACTTTCACCATCATTCACTCCATCACTGTCTTGCCAGGGGGGTGCTTCACACTACAGTTAAATCCGGAAGAACTTCTGTTAATCCTTCTGGGTCATATAGTAGTTCCTGGGCCTTTTCTGTATCCCCTCCACAGACTGGATATGAGGTACACAGTAAGTTTTCCACTTTGACGGCAAAAATAAATTGGAACATAGGTAAGACACGTCATAATTTACACCTGGAAATTTAAGAAAGATCAGCCCCAAATCTCCACACTGAAATCACTCCCTACGGGAGCAAGAGGCTTGGCAGACGGTGCAAAATACCACCAACAAAAGCCAAGGTTGCAATGAGCAAATTAAGTGTAAAGAGACCAAGACTCCTTAATACCCTCTTTTCAAACATAATGGGATTTACTAACAAGTCCCTGGATGTCTTCAAGAAGATAAGTTCAAGTTAGTTCCTGATCAGCCAGGCTGTGGTGCCTACGATGGATTGTGTGCGGCCAGTACCAACAAACTGATTGATCTGGACTGGGCCAAGAAGGCAGTAACTCTCGTAACTGTCTGCAGCCAATCTACAGGTATGTGTCGGATCCAGTCCACGGTGAATCAAATTCAGTGGACATGAATGAGATAGTTGAAGAACCTGTAGATACCTGTAAAACTTGTAGATACCTGTAAAACTTGTAGATACCTGTAAAACTTGTAGATACCTGTAAAACTTGTAGATACCTGTAGATATTTTTATATATCTATGGATACTTTTAAATACTTGTAGATACCTGTAGATGCCTACAGATACTTGTATTTACTTGTATATACTTATAAATATCTGTAGACACTTGTATATAATTTTAGATAGTTGTTGATACTTTTAGATACTTGTAGGCACCTGTAGATACATGTAGATATCTGTAGACACTTGTATATATCTGTAGATACTTATAGATATATGTAGATACTTGTAGAGGGAATGTCAGCTTGTAGCACTTGTAGGGCAGGTAGAAGTTACTTGAGAAATTCATTACCTGTCAAAAAGCTTTTAGGCTATTCTAGGCCCGACACTGCCAGCTGGCATGCCCAATACTGCCTTATCATAGGCCTGCTGGGGCAGTAAGAGGCTTAGGCCTACCTGGGTAGTAAGAACCTTAGGCCTGGGGAACTTTAATGATATGTAAATACTGACAAAGTGGAGTAAATGTTACTCAGGTATAGTGGATACCTCTACTGGGCATCCCAGAAGGAATACCGTCCTTCAGGGTTTTCATTTGTTGCTCGAGAATGTTTAATCCGATCGGCTTCAAACTTTCAATTTGAGAAAGGTTCAGGTAAATATTTTTGATTAAAATTTCTGTGTGATAGTTTGAGAAAGCCTCTTCTGCTCGGCTTCAAGATTCCAAGACAGGTGTATCGTGGTTAGCAGCAGGTAGATACTGTTCTTGGACGCCTGGTTATGGATCGGGCCACGGGGGGTTCACCCCCTCCCACTCCCTCCCACCAGGTAAACTCCTCCCTCCCACCAGGTAAACTCCTCCCTCCCACCAGGTAGGTAATATGTATAGTTGCCAATTTGTCAGTTTTATTCTTCAATCTCCTGCAACAATTTTTTCCCACGAAATAACTTGACTGTCTCTTAAGAACGTTGATGTAGCTTATGAAGAGGATGGTACCCAGCAAGTTTACACCACTGTGTTCGAAACGGCGATCAAGAGCATCCATGAAACAGCAGCGACCAAAACGACTGGAGGACATGCCTAGCATAGACCAGTAGGCCTGCAAGAGTGCTCCTTCTTATGTTTTTATGAACGAAGCAGAGACAACCTGGCTTATGCATGTGCGGTTCACCACAACCCACCAGGACGCTTGGTCAAGTGGAAAGATGCCAGAGTGTTGGTGAAGGTGAATGATATACAGAAACGTCGTCGTCTTGAAGCAGCCTTCACCACCTTGGTCAACCCAGTGGCTCTCAGCTTTCCGAAGTTTAACTTTCAGCATATTACCTGCCCTAGCTACACTCATCCTGCCCTAGCTACACTCATCCTGCCCTAGCTACACTCATCCTGCCCTAGCTACACTCATCCTGCCCTAGCTACACTCATCCTGCCCTAGCTACACTCATCCTGCCCTAGCTACACTCATCCTGCCCTAGCTACACTCATCCTGCCCTAGCTACACTCATCCTGCCCTGGTTACCCTAGCTACACTCATCCTGCTCTGGCTACACTCATCCTGCCCTGGCTACACTCATCCTGCCCTGGCTACACTCATCCTGCCCTGGCTACACTCATCCTGCCCTGGCTACACTCATCCTGCCCTAGCTACACTCATCCTGCCCTAGCTACACTCATCCTGCCCTGGCTACACTCATCCTGCCCTAGCTACACTCATCCTGCCCTAGCTACACTCATCCTGCCCTGGCTACACTCATCCTGCCCTAGCTACACTCATCCTGCCCTAGCTACACTCATCCTGCCCTAGCTACACTCATCCTGCCCTAGCTACACTCATCCTGCCCTAGCTACACTCATCCTGCCCTGGCTACACTCATCCTGCCCTGGCTACACTCATCCTGCTACACTAGCTTCACTCACCCTGCCCTAGCTACACTCATCCTGCCCTGGCTACACTACTACACTCATCCTGCCCTAGCTACACTCATCCTGCCCTCGCTACACTAATCCTGCTCTAGCTACACTCATCCTGCCACGGCTACACTCATCCTGCCCTAGCTACACTAATCCTGTTCTAGCTACACCCATCCTGCCCTAGCTACACTCATCCTGCCCTGGCTACACTCATCCTGCCCTAGCTACACTCATCCTGCTCTAGCTACACTCATCCTGCCCTGGCTACACTCATCCTGCCCTAGCTACACTCATCCTGCTCTAGCTACACTCATCCTGCCCTGGCTACACTCATCCTGCCCTGGCTACACTCATCCTGCCCTGGCTACACTCATCCTGCCCTAGCTACACTCATCCTGCTACACTAGCTACACTCATCCTGCCCTGGCTACACTCATCCTGCCCTAGCTACACTCATCCTGCCCTGCTACACTCATCCTGCCCTGGTTACTACACTCATCCTGCTAGCTACTAGCTACACTCATCCTGGCTACACTCATCCCTATGGCTACACTCATCCTGCCCTGCTACACTCATCCTGCCCTAGCTACACTCATCCTGCCCTAGCTACACTCATCCTGCTACACTCTAGCTACACTCATCCTGCCCTAGCCTCATCCTGCCCTACACTCATCCTGCTACACTCATCCCTGGCTACACTCATCCTGCCCTAGCATCCTGCCCTAGCTACACTCATCCTGCCCTAGCTACACTCATCCTGCCCTGGCTACACTCATCCTGCCCTGGATACACTCATCCTGCTACACTCATCCTGCCCTGCCTGGTTACTCATCTGCTACACTCATCCTGCCCTGCTACACTCATCCTAGCTACACTCATCCTGCCCTCAGCTACACTCATCCTGCCCTGGCTACACTCATCCTGCCATTTCTACACTCATCTTGCCCTGGCTACACTCATCCTGCCCTGGCTACACTCATCTTGCCCTGGCTACACTCATCCTGCCCTGGCTACACTCATCCTGCCCTGGCTACACTCATCTTGCCCTGGCTACACTCATCCTGCCCTGGCTACACTCATCCTGCCCTGGCTACACTCATCCTGCCCTAGCTACACTCATCCTGCCCTAGCTACACTCATCCTGCCCTAGCTACACTCATCCAGCCCTAGCTACACTCATCCTGCCCTAGCTACACTCATCCTGCTCTAGGTACAATCATCCTGCCCTAGCTACACTCATCCTGCTCTAGCTACACTCATCCTGCCCTAGCTACACTCATCCTGCTACACTCATCCTGCCTTGGCTACACTCATCCTGCTAGTTACACTATCCTGCCTTGGCTACACTCATCCTGCCCTGGCTACACTCATCCTGCCCTGCTACACTCAGCTACACTCATCCTGCCCTGGCCACTCAGCTACACTCATCCTGCCCTGGCTACACTCATCCTGCCTGCTACACTCATCCTGCTACACTCATCCTGCCCTGGCTACACTCATCCTGCCCTCAGCTACACTCATCCTGCCCTAGCTACACTCATCCTGCCCTGGCTACACTCATCCTGCCCTGGCTCCACTCATCCTGCCCTGGCTACACTCATCCTGCCCTGGCTACACTCAGTTACACTCTCCAGCCCTACTACAATCATCCTCCTGCCCTCAGCTACACTCATCCTGCCCTGCACTCATCATCCTGCCCTACACTCATCCTGCCCTGGCTACACTCATCCTGCCCTGGCTACACTCATCCTGCCCTGGCTACACTCATCCTTCCCTGGCTACACTCATCCTTCCCTGGTTACACTCATCCTGCACTAGCTACACTCATCCTGCCCTGGCTACACTCATCCTGCCCTGGCTACACTCATCCTGCCCTGATTACATTCATCTACCCTAGCTACACTCATCCTGCCCTAGCTACACTCATCCTGCCCTGGCTACACTCATCCTGCCCTGGTTACATTCATCTACCCTAGCTACACTCATCCTGCCCTGGCTACACTCATCCTGCCCTAGCTACACTCATCCTGCCCTGGCTACACTCATCCTGCCCTGGCTACACTCATCCTGCCCTGGCTACACTCATCCTGCCCTAGCTACATTCATCATGCCCTAGCTACACTCATCCTGCCCTAGCTACACTCACCCTGCCCTAGCTGCACTCATCCTGGCCTGGCTACACTCATCCTGCTATGGCTACACTCATCCTGCCCTAGCTACACTCATCCTGCCCTAGCTACACTCATCCTGCCCTAGCTACACTCATCCTGCCCTGGCTACACTCATCCTGCCCTGCCCTAGCTACACTCATCCTGCTACACCATCCTGCCCTAGCTACACTCATCCTGCCCTGCCCTGCCCTAGCTACACTCATCCTGCCCATTGCTCCCTGGCTACATCCTGCCCTGCCCTGCCCTAGCTCATCATCCTGCCCTGGCTACACTCATCCTGCCCTGCCCTGCCCTAGCTACACTCATCTTGCCCTGGCTACACTCATCCTGCCCTGGCTACACTCATCCTGCCCTGGCTACACTCATCTTGCCCTGGCTACACTCATCCTGCCCTGGCTACACTCATCCTGCCCTGCCTACACTCATCCTGCCCTAGCTACACTCATCCTGCCCTAGCTACACTAATCCTGCTCTAGCTACACTCATCCTGCCCTGGCTACACTCATCCTGCCCTAGCTACACTAATCCTGCTCTAGCTACACCCATCCTGCCCTAGCTACACTCATCCTGCCCTGGCTACACTCATCCTGCCCTGGTTACATTCATCTGCCCTAGCTACACTCATGCCCCTGCCCTCAGCTACACTCATCCTGCCCTGGCTACACTCATCCTGCCCTGGCTACACTCATGCCCTGCCCTATCCTGCCCTGCCCTAGCTACACTAATCCTGCCCTAGCTACACTCATCCTGCCCTGGCTACACTCATCCTGCCCTAGCTACACTAATCCTGCTCTAGCTACACCCATCCTGCCCTAGCTACACTCATCCTGCCCTGGCTACACTCATCCTGCCCTGGTTACATTCATCTGCCCTAGCTACACTCATCCTGCCCTAGCTACACTCATCCTGCCCTGGCTACACTCATCCTGCCCTGGCTACATTTATCTGCCCTAGCTACACTCATCCTGCCCTGGCTACACTCATCCTGCCCTGGCTACACTCATCCTGCCCTGATTACATTCATCTACCCTAGCTACACTCATCCTGCCCTAGCTACACTCATCCTGCCCTGGCTACACTCATCCTGCCCTGGTTACATTCATCTACCCTAGCTACACTTATCCTGCCCTGGCTACACTCATCCTGCCCTAGCTACACTCATCCTGCCCTGACTACACTCATCCTGCCCTGGTTACATTCATCTGCCCTAGCTACACTCACCCTGCCCTAGCTACATTCATCCTGCCCTGGCTACACTCATCCTGGCCTGGCTACACTCATCCTGCTATGGCTACACTCATCCTGCCCTAGCTACACTCATCCTGCCCTAGCTACACTCATCCTGCCCTAGCTACACTCATCCTGCCCTAGCTACACTCATCCTGCCCTAGCTACACTCATCCTGCCCTAGCTACACTCACCCTGCCCTAGCTGCACTCATCCTTCCCTCCTTACACTCATCCTGCCCTAGCTACACTCATCCTGCCCTGGCTACATTCATCCTGCCCTAGCTACACTCATCCTGCCCTAGCTACACTCATCCTGCCTTGGCTACACTCATCCTGCCCTAGTTACACTCATCCTGCCTTGGCTACACTCATCCTGCCCTGGCTACACTCATCCTGCCCTGGCTACACTCATCCTGCCCTGGCTACACTCATCCTGCCCTGGCTACACTCATCCTGCCCTGGCTACACTCATCCTGCCCTGGCTACACTCATCCTGCCCTGGCTACACTCATCCTGCCCTAGCTACACTCATCCTGCCCTGGCTACACTCATCCTGCCCTGGCTACACTCATCCTGCCCTGGCTACACTCATCCTGCCCTAGCTACACTCATCCTGCTCTAGCTACACTCATCCTGCCCTGGCTAAACTTATCCTGCACTGGATACACTCATGCCCTGCCCTAGCCCTTACACTCATCCTGCCCTGGCTACACTCATCCTGCCCTGGCTACACTCATCCTGCCCTAGCTACACTCATCCTGCCCTAGCTACACTCATCCTGCCCTAGCTACACTCATCCTGCCCTAGCTACACTCATCCTGCCCTGGCTACACTCATCCTGCCCTGGCTACACTCATCCTGCCCTGGCTACACTCATCCTGCCCTGGCTACACTCATCCTGCCCTGGCTACACTCATCCTGCCCTGGCTACACTCATCCTGCCCTGGCTACACTCATCCTTCCCTGGCTACACTCATCCTTCCCTGGTTACACTCATCCTGCACTAGCTACACTCATCCTGCCCTGGTTACACTCATCCTGCCCTGGCTACACTCATCCTGCCCAAGCTACACTCATCCTGCCCTGGCTACACTCATCCTTCCCTGGCTACACTCATCCTTCCCTGGTTACACTCATCCTGCCCAAGCTACACTCATCCTGCCCTGGCTACACTCATCCTTCCCTGGCTACACTCATCCTTCCCTGGTTACACTCATCCTGCCCTAGCTACACTCATCCTGCCCTGGTTACACTCATCCTGTCCTGGCTACACTCATCCTGCCCTGGCTACACTCATCCTTCCCTGGCTACACTCATCCTTCCCTGGTTACACTCATCCTGCCCTAGCTACACTCATACTGCCTTGGCTACACTCATTCTGCCCTGGCTACACTCATCCTGCCCTAGTTGCACTCATCCTGCCCTGGTTACACTCATCCTGCCCTGGCTACACTCATCCTTCCCTGGTTACACTCATCCTGCCCTAGCTACACTCATCCTGCCCTGGTTACACTCATCCTGCCCTGGCTACACTCATCCTGCCCTGGCTACACTCATCCTTCCCTGGCTACACTCATCCTTCCCTGGTTACACTCATCCTGCCCTAGCTACAATCATCCTGCCTTGGCTACACTCATTCTGCCCTGGCTACACTCATCCTGCCCTAGTTGCACTCATCCTGCCCTGGTTACACTCATCCTGCCCTGGCTACACTCATCCTGCCCTGGCTACACTCATCCTGCCCTGGCTACACTCATCCTGCCCTAGCTACACTCATCCTGCCCTGGCTACACTCATCCTGCCCTAGCTACACTCATCCTGCTCTAGCTACACTCATCCTGCCCTGGCTAAACTTATCCTGCCTGGATACACTCATCCTGCCCTAGCTACACTCATCCTGTCCTGGCTACACTCATCCTGTCCTGGCTACACTCATCCTGCCCTAGCTACACTCATCCTGCCCTAGCTACACTCATCCTGCCCTGGCTACACTCATCCTGCCCTAGCTACACTTATCCTGCCCTGGCTACACTCATCCTGCCCTAGCTACACTCATCCTGCCCTGGCTACACTTTTCCTGTCCTGGCTACACTCATCCTGCCCTGGTTACACTCATCCTGCCCTAGCTACACTCATCCTGCCCTGGCTACACTCATCCTGCCCTAGCTACACTCATCCTGCCCTGGCTACACTTATCCTGCCCTTCCTACACTCATCCTGCCCTAGCTACACTTATCCTGCCCTAGCTACACTCATCCTGCCCTGGCTACACTCATCCTGCCCTAGCTACACTCATCCTGCCCTGGCTACACTTATCCTGCCCTAGCTACACTCATCCTGCCCTAGCTACACTCATCCTGCCCTGGCTATGCTCATCCTGCCCTAGCTACACTCATCCTGCCCTGGATATACTCATCCTGCCCTGGCTTCACTTATCCTGCCTTAGCTACACTTATCCTGCCCTGGCTACACTTATCCTGCCTTAGCTACACTTATCCTGCCCTAGCTACACTTATCCTGCCCTAGCTACACTTATCCTGCCCTAGCTACACTTATCCTGCCCTAGCTACACTTATCCTACCCTAGCTACACTTATCCTGCCCTAGCTACACTTATCCTGCCCTAGCTACACTTATCCTGCCCTAGCTACACTTATCCTGCCCTAGCTACACTTATCCTGCCCTAGCTACACTCATCCTGCCCTAGCTACACTTATCCTACCCTAGCTACACTTATCCTGCCCTAGCTACACTTATCCTGCCCTAGCTACACTTATCCTGCCCTAGCTACACTTATCCTACCCCAGATACACTTATCCTGCCCTAGCTACACTTATCCTGCCCTAGCTACACTTATCCTGCCCTAGCTACACTTATCCTGCCCTACCTACACTTATCCTGCCCTAGCTACACTTATCCTGCCCTAGCTACACTTATCCTGCCCTAGCTACACTTATCCTGCCCTAGCTACACTTATCCTACCCCAGCTACACTTATCCTGCCCTAGCTACACTTATCCTGCCCTAGCTACACTTATCCTGCCCTAGCTACACTTATCCTTCCCTAGCTACACTTATCCTGCCCTAGCTACACTTATCCTGCCCTAACTACACTTATCCTTCCCCAGCTACACTTATCCTGCCCTAGCTACACTTATCCTGCCATAGCTACACTTATCCTGCCCTAGCTACACTTATCCTGCCCTAGCTACACTTATCCTGCCCTAGCTACACTTATCCTGCCCTAGCTACACTCATCCTGCCCTGGCTATACTCATCCTGCCCTAGCTACACTTATCCTGCCCTAGCTACACTTATCCTGCCCTAGCTACACTTATCCTGCCCTAGCTACACTTATCCTGCCCTAGCTACACTCATCCTGCCCTAGCTACACTCATCCTGCCCTGGCTATACTCATCCTGCCCTAGCTACACTTATCCTGCCCTAGCTACACTTATCCTGCCCTAGCTACACTTATCCTGCCCTAGCTACACTTATCCTGCCCTAGCTACACTTATCCTGCCCTAGCTACACTTATCCTGCCCTAGCTACACTTATCCTGCCCTAGCTACACTTATCCTGCCCTAGCTACACTTATCCTGCCCTAGCTACACTTATCCTGCCCTAGCTACACTTATCCTGCCCTAGCTACACTCATCCTGCCCTAGCTACACTCATCCTGCCCTAGCTACACTCATCCTGCCCTAGCTACACTTATCCTGCCCTAGCTACACTCATCCTGCCCTAGCTACACTCATCCTGCCCTCATCCTGGCTACACTTATCCTGCCCTAGCTACACTCATCCTGCCCTAGCTACACTCATCCTGCCCTGGCTACACTCATCCTGCCCTAGCTACACTCATCCTGCCCTGGTTATACTCATCCTGCCCTAGCTACACTCATCCTGCCCTGGATATACTCATCCTGCCCTAGCTACACTCATCCTGCCCTGGCTACACTCATCCTGCCCTAGCTACACTTATCCTGCCCTAGCTACACTCATCCTGCCCTGGCTATACTTATCCTGCCCTAGCTACACTCATCCTGCCCTGGCTATACTTATCCTGCCCTAGCTACACTCATCCTGCCCTGGCTATACTTATCCTGCCCTAGCTACACTCATCCTGCCCTGGCTATACTTATCCTGCCCTAGCTACACTCATCCTGCCCTGGCTATACTTATCCTGCCCTAGCTACACTCATCCTGCCCTGGCTATACTTATCCTGCCCTAGCTACACTCATCCTGCCCTCACGCCAAAGATTGTCTTTTTAGAGACTGCCACTGACGCTGGTCTCCTGTCCATCATGATGCATGGAAATGTAACTCACTCCCCCAGCACCTGATCTCCATGCACCTGATTTCCACGCACCTGGTCTCCCCGTACCTGATTTCCACTCACCTAACTACTCGTTCACCTGACCTCCACTCACTACAGAGTCTGTACTTCCTGGTCTTTATATCGGACTGATGAAGCCCCCTTGCGGGCGAAACATCAAATACAATGACCTAAGTGTTACACACATGTCTTTAATTCACTTTCTTATACTTGTATCGCATTATTTCAGTTATGTATTGCATTGTTTGTGTCACAGGTTGTGTACATGTACTGGTGGTGTTCCTGCCCTGTATCTGTCTCATAAAGTTTACCCTTTATAACGTTTGTTAAACAACGCCATATTAGGTTATCTCTAATTTTTAAAAAAGTGGACTGGTAAGCCAGTGGAAGGCGTCAGTCAGGTGACCAAAAACTCTAGTGACGGGTTATATGACAGAGACCTGGCTTCATGGGTGATGGCAGATGTTCAGTAATTCGATCAACATCTGGACACAATCACACATCACTAGCGTTCTCTGTCTTCATGTTCCTTGTCTTGTTACTGCTACTGTGGTAACAGCAAGCAATCCAACGTAGGTACCACAGCCTGACCTACCAGGCAATGAAAGCTTCTCCCACACCCCATACCCGCATAAACCCACCCCATACCCACGTGAACCCACCCCACGCCCGCATAAACCCACTCCACGCCCGCATAAACCCACTCCACGCCCGCATAAACCCACCCCACACCCGCATAAACCCACCCTACACTCGCATAAACTCACCCCACGCCCGCATAAACCCACCCCACACCCGCATAAACTCACCCCACACCCGCATAAACCCACCCCACACTCGCATAAACTCACCCCACACCCGCATAAACCCACCCCACACTCGCATAAACTCACCCCACACCCGCATAAACTCACCCCACACCCGCATAAACCCACCCCACCCCCGCATAAACCCCCCCCCCGCCCGCATAAACCCACCCCACTCCCGCATAAACCCACCCCACACGCGCATAAACTCACCCCACACCTGCATAAACCCACCCCACGCCCGCATAAACTCACCCCACACCCACGTGAACCCACCCCACGCCAGCAAAAACCCACCCCACCCCCGCATAAACCCACCCCACAAACGAATAAACCCACCCCACACCCGCATAAACCCACACCACACCCGCATAAACCCACCCCACACCCGCATAAACCCACCCCACACCCGAATAAACCCACCCCACACCCGCATAAACCCACCCCACGCCCGCATAAACACACCCCACGCCCGCATAAACCCACCCCACGCCCGCATAAACCCACCCCACACCCGCATAAACCCACCCCACACCCGCATAAACCCACCCCACACCCGCATAAACCCACCCCACGCCCCTATAAACCCACCCCACACCCGCATAAACCCACCCCACCCCCGCATAAACCCACCCCACGCCCCACAATGGCACTAACCATCGGCGTGGTCGCCAACACAAATATTTCCACAGTGCCACAAGGTAGAAATATTAAAGCTGTGCCACAGTGTCATGGAGTGCCAAGTAAGCAACAACTCAGCAGGAAAACTCAACAAGAGTGTTGGTCACGTTTCAGGGCGATCCTTACCCGCATAAATAATGTCTAGTGTGCTATTATACCCTGTGGAGGTGGAC
>NW_027200016.1:0-25310 GCF_038502225.1 Cherax quadricarinatus
ACATACAAGATACTGCGGGGAATAGACAAGGTGGACAGAGATAGGATGTTCCAGAGAGGGGACACAGGGACAAGGGGTCACAACTGGAAGCTGAAGACTCAGACGAGTCACAGGGACGTTAGGAAGTATTTCTTCAGTCATAGAGTTGTCAGCAAGTGGAATAGCCTAGAAAGTGAAGTAGTGGAGGCAGGAACCATACATAGTTTTAAGAAGAGGTATGACAAAGCTCAGGAAGCAGAGAGAGAGAGGATCCAGTAGCGATCAGTGAAGAGGCGGGGCCAGGAGCTGAGTCTCGACCCCTGCAACCACAATTAGGTGAGTACAATTAGGTGAGTACACACACAAATCCTGTGTCACAAACCTACTGGAGTTTTATGACAGGATAACAGAAGGCACGAGAGAGAGGGATGGGTAGCTTGCATATTCCTAGACTGCAAGAAGGCCTTCGACAGTTCCTCACACGAGACTAGTGCCAAAGCTAGAGGATTAGGCACATAACAGAAAGGGCACTGCAGTAGATCAGAGAATACCTGACAGGGAGACAATAATGAGTCATGGTACGTGATGGGGTATCACAATGGGCGCCTGTGACGAGCGGGGTTCCACAGGGCTCAGTCCTAGGACCAGGACTATTTTGGTATATGTGAATGACATGACGGAAGAGAAAGACTCAGAAGTGTCCCTGTTTGCAGATGATGTGAAGTTAATGAGAACTGAATCAGATGAGAATCAGGCAGGACTACAAAGAGACTTGGGCAGACTGGCCCAGCAATTGGCTACTCGAATTCAATCCAGCCAAATGCAAAGTCATGAAGATTGGGGAGGGGCAAAGAAGACCGCAGACAGAGTATAGGCTAGGTGGACAAAGACTGCAAACCTCACTCAAGGAGAAAGATCTTGGGGTGAGTATAATTCCGAGCACGTCTCCTGAAGCACACATCAACCAGATAACTGCTGCAGCATATGCTGGCAAACCTGAGAATAGCGTTCCGATGCCTCATTAAGGAATCATTCAAGACTCTGTACACTGTGCACGTCAGGCCCATAGTGGAGTATGCAACACCAGTTTGGAACCCACACATGGTCCAGTACGTCACGAAATTAGAGAAAGTGCAAAGGTTTGCAAGAAGGCTAGTTCCAGAGCCGAGGGGAATGTCCTACAAAGAAAGGTTAAGGGAAATCGGCCTGACGACACTGGAGAACAGGAGGGCTAGGGGAGACATGATAATGACATACAAAATACTGTGAGGAATAGATAAGGTGGATAGAGACAGGATGCTCCAGAGAGGGGACACAAACAAGGGGTCACAATTGGAAGTGGAAGATTAAGATGAGTCAAAGGGATGTTAGGAAGTATTTCTTCAGTCACAGAGTTGTCAGGAAGTGGAATAGTCTGGAAAGTGATTTATTGGAGGCAGGAACCCAACATAGTTTTAAGACATGGTATAATAAAGCTCATGGAGCAGGGAGAGAGAGGACCTAGTAGAGGCCAGCGAAGAGGCATGGCCAGGAGCTGAGCCTCGACCCCTGCAACCACAAATAAATATTTGAGTACACACACACACACACACACACACACACACTGAGAGGAAGTGACGAAGTGGACAAAGACAGGATGTTCCAGAGATGGGATACAGCAGCAAGGGGACACAGTTGGAAGTTGAAGAAGACACAGATACATCACAGGGATGTTAGGAAGTATTTCTTCAGCCACAGAGTAGTCAGGAAGTGGAATAGTTTGGGAAGTGATGTAGTGGAGGCAGGATCCATACATAGCTTTAAGACGAGGTATGATAAAGCTCACGTTTCAGGGAGAGTGACCTAGTAGCGACCAGTGAAGAGGCGGGGCTAGGAGCTAGGACCCAACCTCTGCAATCTCAACTAGGTGAGTACACACACACACACACACACACACACACACACACACACACACACACACACACACACACACACACACACACACACACACACACACAGTTTTAAGACGAGGTATGATAAAGCTCATGGAGCAGGGAGAGAGAGGGCCTAGTAGCGGTCAGTGAAGAGGCGGGGCCAGGAACTGAGTCTCGACCCCTGCAACCACAAATAGGTGAGTACAAATAGGTGAATACACACGCGCACACACACACACACACACAGCTGTCACTCGACCCTTGAAATCACAATTAGGTGAGCGCGCACACATACACACACTCAACCCCTGCAACCTCAACTAGGTGATTACACACACACACACACACACACACACAGCTGTCACTCGACCTTTATAATCACAATTAGGTGAGTACACACACACATACACACACACACACACACACACACACACACACACACACACACACACACACACACACAACGCAGATACACAGATATATGATAAAGCTCATGGAACAGGGAGAGAGAGTGAACTTAGGAGTGACCAGCGAAGAGGTGGGGCCAGGTTCTGTGAATCGACCCCTGCTATCACAATTAGGTGAGTAAACACACATACACACACACGTTTATTGTGTACAAACTACATTCAAGAGATTAGTGCAAAAACTACAGGATCAGGCACACATAACAGGAAGGACATTGCAATGGATCAGAGAAAACCTGAAGGAGGCAACAACGTGACGAGGTGTCAGAGTGGGCGCCTGTGACAAGCCGGGTCTTAGGACCAGTGCTGTTTTTGGTATATGGGAATGACATGACGAAAGGGATAGACTCAGAAGTGTCCCTGTTCGCAGGGAATAGAGGGGAAGGAGAAGTTGCATTGCTCATCAAAAACCAGTGGAGTTTTGAAGAAATGGGAGGACTGGGCAGAGAGAAAGCAGATGACTACATAGGAACACTTCAGACTGGAGGTTACAAGTAGAGAGAAGACATTAAATTAAATGATGGAACACGTGAGCACAAAATGCAGGGAGGCAAAGCAGAAGTTTGTACCTAAGGGTAAAGAAGCAATGTGAAAACTAGAGTGAGCCTATGGTTTACCGGGAGGTGCAGAGAGGCCAAAGCCAATTGTGCTAGATCATGGAAGAAGTATAGAAGACAAAGGACTCGGGAATACAAAGAGCTGAGCAGAAGAGCCAGAATAGAATATGCATGGATATTGAGGGAAGCCCAGCGGCAATTTAAGAATGATATAGCATCGATAGCTGAATCTGACCCAAAGTTGTTATAGTCTTATCAAGAGGATATAAAACAGTCAAGAACTAGGTAATCAGGCTGAGGGAAGGAGAGAAATTACCAGGAAGTATATGAAGAGCTCAGTAAGAGATTTAAGGAGGTTTTCTCAGTGGGGACAGAGAGGCTTCCAGCAAACTGAGGTGGTAGAGTACAACAGAAAGTGCTGGACTCACTACACACAACCGAGGAGAAGAAGGTGACGAAACTGCTATGTAAACTAGATACCTCGAATGCGGTGGGCCCAGATAATATTTCCCCATAGGTCCTGAGAGAGGAAACAGAGATACTGTGGATGCAGCTAACAACAATCAACAAATCTATCGAAACAAAGCAACTACTTGAGGTATGGAAGACAGCAAATGCAGTCCCTATTTTATAGTAGCACTGAACTACAGACTATTGTCACTGACTTGTATAATATGTAAAGTCATGAAGATTATCAGAAGAGCTGTGGAACACCTAGAAAGGAATGAGATCAAACAGGACAACCAGCACTGCTTCAGTTATGAGAAATCCTGCACCACAAACCTACCGGAGTTCTACAACAAGGTAACAGAAATAAATCAGGACAAAGAGGGAAGAGTAGACCGCATCTTCTTGTGAGAAAGCTTTCGACACTGCTCGGCAAAAGAGATTGGTGAAAAATCCAGAGAAGTAGGCAGGAATAGCAAGAAAAGCACTTGAATGTATCAGGAAGGAAATAACTAGGGATGGTACATAGCGAGATCTCAGAGTAGGCGAATGTGTCGGTAGTGTGTGGTTCCACTAGGGTCAGTCCTGGGGCCGGTGCTGTTTCTCGAATATGTGAGTAATATGACGGTAGGGATTGATTCAGAAGTGGGAAAGGACAAAGAATATCGCATACGAAGGTCAAAGACTGCAAACCGCACTCATGGAAAAATGTTCTTAGGGTATCATACCAAGCACATCCCCTGAGGCGTACGCCAATAACAGCTCTTGATAGAGTGATACACAAAATATTGTTAAAAAAGGTGGTTGCTCGTAATATTAGGGAAAATGTCCTTTCATGGAACGAGGCTAACTAATGGGAAGCAGAGAGTATGCATAAATATTGTAAAATCTGAGTGAGGACCAGTCACATGTGGCATCCCATAAGGATCAGTTTTAGGCCCATTGTTGTAGTGATATGTATTAATGACCTTGATGAGGGAATACTAAGTGATACAACCAAATTTACTGACGACTAAAAAGCAGGCGGAATAAGAGATTTAGAGGAAGATGCCGCTAAACTTCAGGAGGATTTGGGCAAGCTAATATCGTTATCATTAAAGTGGCAGATGCAGTTCAATGTAGTTAAGTGCCAGGTCATCATGCTTGCGAATATGAATATGCCTTGCACTTACACTCTGAATAATACGGAATTTGACATTATAGAAATTTATTTAATGAATTTAGCAAACAAAACTTGCACAGTCCAAAACACTTTAAATAAAATACACCTTATTCGAAATTTTACATACAGTTAGAATAGGTATTTTGCAATTATTACACAGAAACCAATTTTTCAATTTGTGTATCAAAATTGTCAACTTGGGGATTACTCAGCTTAATAATAATAATAATAATAATAATAATAATAATAATAATAATAATAATAATAATAATAATAATAATATTATTATTATTATTAGATCAGATGAGACATTCTCTGCTTATTGCGCATAAACTAATAATCCTAACTTTTATATGTATGTTGCTTTACAAGCATCAAAACAGCCTAGAAGTGTGTAAAACTTAGAGTCGTTCAGAATAGATAATCGTAAGTTGGAGGATATATAATAATGTCACATAAGGTTATCGAATTAACATCAAGACAGTCCAGTAAAATGTAGGATACACAAGTGTTGAGAGTTTGAGGTGGATCTGGTGATTCCATTTTATAGCAATGAAACCAATGTTACATTCGGTCTATAAAACTGACTTTGTGGCACCTGCACTGCTTGATATAAGTCTGAACTTTGTGGCACCTGCACTGCCTGATATAAGTCTGAACTTTGTGGCACCTGCACTACCTGATATAAGTCTGAACTTTGTGGCACCTGCACAGCCTGATATAAGTCTGAACTTTGTGGCACCTGCACTGCCTGATATAAGTCTGAACTTTGTGGCACCTGCACTGCCTGATATAAGTCTGAACTTTGTGGCACCTGCACTGCCTGATATAAGTCTGAACTTTGTGGCACCTGCACTGCCTGATATAAGTCTGAACTTTGTAGCACCTGCACTGCCTGATATAAGTCTGAACTTTGTGGCACCTGCACAGCCTGATATAAGTCTGAACTTTGTGGCACCTGCACTGCCTGATATAAGTCTGAACTTTGTGGCACCTGCACTGCCTGATATAAGTCTGAACTTTGTGGCACCTGCACTGCCTGATATAAGTCTGAACTTTGTGGCACCTGCACTGCCTGATATAAGTCTGAACTTTGTGGCACCTGCACTGCCTGATATAAGTCTGAACTTTGTGGCACCTGCACTGCCTGATATAAGTCTGAACTTTGTGGCACCTGCACTGCCTGATATAAGTCTGAACTTTGTGGCACCTGCACTGCCTGATATAAGTCTGAACTTTGTGGCACCTGCACTGCCTGATATAAGTCTGAACTTTGTGGCACCTGCACTGCCTGATATAAGTCTGAACTTTGTGGCACCTGCACTGCCTGATATAAGTCTGAACTTTGTGGCACCTGCACTGCCTGATATAAGTCTGAACTTTGTGGCACCTGCACTGCCCGATATAAGTCTGAACTTTGTGGCACCTGCACTCCCTGATATAAGCCTGAACTTTGTGGCACCTGCACTGCCTGATATAAGTCTGAACTTTGTGGCACCTGCATTGCCCGATGTAAGTCTGAACTTTGTGGCACCTGCACTGCGTGATATAAGTCTGAACTTTATGGCACCTGCACTGCCTGATATAAATCTGAACTTTGTGGCACCTGCACTGCCTGATATAAGTCTGAACTTTGTGGCACCTGCACTGCCCGATATAAGTCTGAACTTTGTGGCACCTGCACTGCCTGATATAAGTCTGAACTTTGTGGCACCTGCACTGCCTGATATAAGTCTGAATTTTGTGGCACCTGCACTGCCTGATATAAGTCTGAACTTTGTGGCACCTGCACTGCCTGACATAAGTCTGAACTTTGTGGCACCTGCACTGCCTGATATAAGTCTGAATTTTGTGGCACCTGCACTGCCTGATATAAGTCTGAACTTTGTGACACCTGCACTGCCTGATATAAGTCTGAACTTTGTGGCACCTGCACTGCCTGATATAAGTCTGAACTTTGTAGCACCTGCACTGCTTGATATAAGTCTGAACTTTGTGGCACCTGCACTGCCTGATATAAGCCTGAACTTTGTAGCACCTGCACTGCCTGATATAAGTCTGAACTTTGTGGCACCTGCACTGCCTGATATAAGCCTGAACTTTGTAGCACCTGCACTGCCTGATATAAGTCTGAACTTTGTGGCACCTGCACTGCCTGATATAAGTCTGAACTTTGTGGCACCTGCACTGCCTGATATAAGTCTGAACTTTGTAGCACCTGCACTGCCTGACATAAGTCTGAACTTTGTGGCACCTGCACTGCCTGATATAAGTCTGAACTTTGTGGCACCTGCACTGCCTGATATAAGTCTGAACTTTGTGGCACCTGCACTGCCTGATATATATCTGAATCTTTTTGCAGGTAAGTTACACCAGCATTGAAAATTTGAAGTTATTCAGAATCGGAGTTAGAAAAAAGTAGACTTCTGACAAGCAGTATGTATTTGTTATCGTACGATGCCTCGTAATAAGGATTCTGTAATCTTTTATTTTTTTTCTGTATTTAAGCAAACTTGAAAGAATTCAAACCCTCACTAATCATGAATACCGTGTGAGGAAACCCCTAAAACTGCTTTCGGACTAATTGACGATTATATACATTGTAAGAACAAAGTTAAATGCTTCATGTAACACTAAGAGCCGCTACTCTAGCATCTTAGCCAACAACACTTTGCCTCTGTACCAGACGTGAGTTTTCATATTAATAGGTGAATGCAGTTTTGTGTCTGTGCTTCTCTGCTTGTCTGTTAAACCCCCCTCTCTCTTTCTCTCTTTCTCGCAATCTCACCTTACAAGTTCAACACGTCAAGCAGTAGACGAACAAGTCAGAAGAGCTACCACCTCCCCCCATTCACGTCTCCAGACTGACTCAGCTCGCTTCTTCACTCGCCATTTTCGAGTCACCAACATTCTACTGAATTATTAAGGACTACCGATGGGAACATTCCTTGTATTTGTCTGTAGGAACATCTTTGTTAGTTGATGATAGAGGCTGTAACCAATACCAATATAAATCGACTAAGACTCCAGGTATGTGCCTAAAGAATAAGGTTAAGAAAAAATATTCCCCACATAATCAACAGCGGGTCCAGGAGCTTGTTTCCTCGCTGTTGAAGTGATCTTTGTAAACTTATCCAATTAAAACTTTTATGATTGAATAGCACAGCAGTGAACTTGCCACACGCAGTTCGATTCCCTGTCCATTCTTCTGTTTTTATAGACCACTGATGAAACTAAGTCACAAAAGTGTTGGTTGTAAAATAAACTTATTTAGAACTCTGGTGGTTGATTGGTTATTGCGCTGAGCTGGCTACTCGCTGCTCCATTGTCAGTCTTCGTTCATTCTTCTTTTATTCTTTATCTATCGTTCATTATGACATATCTTCGGTTTAGAGGCTACTGTAAATAACTTTGAGGTTTATGAGAATAAATGTGGGATTGTGGGAAATAAAACGGTAGCGTGGCAGACATGTGTAACTGATGTAACCATGACGTAGAAGTGCTGGCTGGATAATTATCCTAATTACAACTCTGGTAGCTGAATTTTTATAGTTCTGGACAAGAGTTTAAATCTCCTTCCATTCCATTATTTAAATTAAGAACTCAGGTACAAATGAAAGGCCTGTGGTGCCTGTGGTTGGTATGCCTGGGACATTTGGTACTGGTTGGTATGCCTGAGGAACTTAGTACTGGTTGGTATGCCTGGGGCACTTGGTACTGGTTGGTATGCCTGAGGAACTTAGTACTGGTTGGTATGCCTGGGGCACTTGGTACTGGTTGGTATGCCTGAGGAACTTAGTACTGGTTGGTATGCCTGGGGCACTTGGTACTGGTTGGTATGCCTGGGGAACTTGGTACTGGTTGGTATGCCTGGGGAACTTGGTACTGGTTGGTATGCCTGGGGAACTTGGTACTGGTTGGTATGCCTGGGGAACTTGGTACTGGTTGGTATGCCTGGGGAACTTGGTACTGGTTGGTATGCCTGGGGAACTTGGTACTGGTTGGTATGCCTGGGGAACTTGGTACTGGTTGGTATGCCTGGGGCACTTGGTACTGGTTGGTATGCCTGGGGAACTTGGTACTGGTTGGTAGCTCCTTATGATATATTGATTGCAACAAGAAAGACCAAGAGCTAATATTCAACTCCCCCAGTTGTTTTGCATCTTGTATCGCTTGTTCTCGATATTTTTACATAATATGAATACCACATGATAATTCTTATCCCAATTCTCTAGACATTTTCCTTCCTCTGCCTCTGCTGTTTCTCTTACAGATATGTTATTAAAACCCAAACAGCGTCATTAAACTTACACCTACTGTATAAGATGAATTTCATCTTAAACTTACACCTACTGTATAAGATGAATTTCATCTTAAACTTACACCTACTGTATAAGATGAATTTCATCTTAAACTTACACCTACTGTATAAGATGAATTTCATCTTAACTTTCACCTACTGTATAAGATAAATTTCATCTTAACTTTCACCTACTGTATAAGATAAATTTCATCTTAACTTTCACCTACTGTATAAGATAAATTTCATCTTAAACTTTCACCTACTGTATAAGATAAATTTCATCTTAAACTTTCACCTACTGTATAAGATGAATTTCATCTTAAACTTTCACCTACTGTATAAGATGAATTTCATCTTAAACTTTCACCTACTGTATAAGATGAATTTCATCTTAACTTTCACCTACTGTATAAGATGAATTTCATCTTAACTTTCACCTACTGTATAAGATGAATTTCATCTTAAACTTTCACCTACTGTATAAGATGAATTTCATCTTAACTTTCACCTACTGTATAAGATAAATTTCATCTTAAACTTTCACCTACTGTATAAGATAAATTTCATCTTAAACTTTCACCTACTGTATAAGATAAATTTCATCTTAAACTTTCACCTACTGTATAAGATGAATTTCATCTTAAACTTTCACCTACTGTATAAGATGAATTTCATCTTAAACTTTCACCTACCGAAAGTTCAATATAAATTCATCTTACACTTTCACTGTGCTCCTTAATTTATATCGTCACGTGTTATTCATCTCTGGTTATTCATCGTTCACCTTCACAAGTATTACAGCCATCTTATTCATCGTTCACCTTCACAAGTATTACAACCATCTTATTCATCGTTCACCTTCACAAGTATTACAACCATCTTATTCATCGTTCACCTTCACAAGTATTACAGCCATCTTATTCATCGTTCACATTCACAAGTATTACAGCCATCTTATTCATCGTTCACCTTCACAAGTATTACAACCATCTTATTCATCGTTCACCTTCACAAGTATTACAGCCATCTTATTCATCGTTCACCTTCACAAGTATTACAGCCATCTTATTCATCGTTCACCTTCACAAGTATTACAGCCATCTTATTCATCGTTCACCTTCACAAGTATTACAACCATCTTATTCATCGTTCACCTTCACAAGTATTACAGCCATCTTATTCATCGTTCACCTTCACAAGTATTACAGCCATCTTATTCATCGTTCACCTTCACAAGTATTACAGCCATCTTATTCATCGTTCACCTTCACAAGTATTACAGCCATCTTATTCATCGTTCACCTTCACAAGTATTACAGCCATCTTATTCATCGTTCACCTTCACAAGTATTACAGCCATCTTATTCATCGTTCACCTTCACAAGTATTACAACCATCTTATTCATCGTTCACCTTCACAAGTATTACAACCATCTTATTCATCGTTCACCTTCACAAGTATTACAGCCATCTTATTCATCGTTCACCTTCACAAGTATTACAGCCATCTTATTCATCGTTCACCTTCACAAGTATTACAACCATCTTATTCATCGTTCACCTTCACAAGTATTACAGCCATCTTATTCATCGTTCACCTTCACAAGTATTACAACCATCTTATTCATCGTTCACCTTCACAAGTATTACAGCCATCTTATTCATCGTTCACCTTCACAAGTATTACAACCATCTTATTCATCGTTCACCTTCACAAGTATTACATTCATCTTATTCATCGTTCACCTTCACAAGTATTACAACCATCTTATTCATCGTTCACCTTCACAAGTATTACAACCATCTTATTCATTTTATATCAGGATAGAGCCTTGTCTTGCCACGTTTCGCATTATTTGAGCTTCATCAAGTTATATTTTATTCATAGTAGAGACCAAGTTATGTTTAGCTCTATGTAGAGCTTTATCAGTTCTTTGTTCGCTCTTTGAAGAAGTTTATCAAATAATGTTTAAGTGTAGAGCTTCCATAAGTACTGTTCCTCTATGATTACCTTCATCGACACTTTTCTCTCCGATTCTAGCTTTATCAAGTCACGTTTCGCTCTGCGTAGAGGTTTAACAAACGATGTTTCGGTCTGTGTAGAGGTTTAACAAACGATGTTTCGTTCGGTGTAGAGGTTTAACAAACGATGTTTCGTCTGTGTAGAGGTTTAACAAACGATGTTTCGCTCTGTGTAGAGGTTTAACAAACGATGTTTCGCTCTGTGTAGAGGTTTAACAAACGATGTTTCGCTCTGTCTAGAGAATGATTCTGTAAAAAGCTTCCTTTTCTCGCTATAGATCTTTGCCAAGTTTAACTTAGCTCTTTATAGAGCGTTACTAAGTCACGTTTCACGCATTGTAAAAATTCACCAAGGTTACTGAAAACAATTCTATGATGTTGGCATCCATTAAATACCAAGATCCACTTCCTGGGATCAAGAACCCTCCTTGAAGGAACTTGACCCGGCAGTAAACATTGATCTTGGGAGGTGAAAGTCTGGACTCAGAATGGTGTTAAGAACATTGATCATTAATAACTATATTAAACTATAATTATTTAAATAATTTAACCTATATATCAATAAATTTTCAATATATTAATATATAAAATAAGGTTAGATTAGTATCAGATAAATATCGTTAAGTCTAACTTTACTGGTGAACTATAGTGGTTCTGAGTGAGTAGTGATTCATCAACGCTGCCTCACACGTACATGACAGCTATATTGACGTATATATGGAAGTACATATGCAAGTGTATATGGAGGTATATATGGATACGTATATGGAGGGAGGGATATATGGAATTGTATATGGAGGTATATACAGAAGTATATATGGAGGTATATATGGAAGAGTATATGGAGGTATATGTGGAATTGTACATGATGGTATATAGGGAAATGTAAATGGAGAGAGAGATATATGGAAGTGTATGTGGAGATATATACAGAAGTGTAAATGGAGGTATATATGGAAGAGTATATTGAGGTATATATACAAGTGTATATGAAGGTATATCTGGATATATATATGGATAGGGATATATGGAATTGTATATGGAGGTATATGTGGAAGAGTATATGGAGGTATATATATATATATATATATATATATATATATATATATATATATATATATATATATATATATATGTATATATATGTATATATATATATATGGAAGTGTATATGGGTATATATGGAGGTACATATGGATATATATGTGGAAGTGTATACGGAGGTGTACAAGGAGGTGTATATGGAGGGTTATATGGAAGTGCATACGGAGGTATACATAGGGGTATATATGGATGTATATGTATATGGTATATAGAAATGTATATGGAGGTACGAAGTGTATATGGAGGTTTGTATGGAAGTGAATATGAAAATATATATAGAAGTATATATGGAAGTGTATTTGGAGATATATATATGAAGGTGTTTATGGAGGTGTATATGGAAATATATGAGGTATATATGGAGGTGTATATGGAAGTGTATATGGAGGTTTGTATGGAAATGTATATGAAGTGTATTTGGAGATATATATGAAGGTATATATGGAGGTACATATTTTTTTTATATAAACAAGTCGGCCGTCTCCCACCGAGGCAGGGTGACCCAAAAAGAAAGAAAATCAGCAAAAAGAAAATACTTTCATTATCATTCAACACTTTCACCTCACTCATACATAATCACTGTCTTTATAGAGACGCTCAGATATGACAGTTCAGAAATTCCTCCAAACTGTCAATATCCCAGATTCCTCCTTCAAAGTGCAGGCATTATACTACCCATTTCCAGGACACAAGTCCGGCTAAATCTATAATAACCGGTTTCCCTGGATACCTTCACTAAATATTACGCTGCTCACACTCCAACACTAAATATTACGCTGCTCACACTCCAACACTAAATATTACGCTGCTCACACTCCAACACTAAATATTACGCTGCTCACACTCCAACACTAAATATTACGCTGCTCACACTCCAACACTAAATATTACGCTGCTCACACTCCAACACTAAATATTACGCTGCTCACACTCCAACACTAAATATTACGCTGCTCACACTCCAACACTAAATATTACGCTGCTCACACTCCAACACTAAATACGCTGCTCACACTCCAACACTAAATATTACGCTGCTCACACTCCAACCCATACTTTTACGCTGCTCACACTCCAACACTAAATATTACGCTGCTCACACTCCAACACTAAATATTACGCTGCTCACACTCCAACACTAAATATTACGCTGCTCACACTCCAACACTAAATATTACGCTGCTCACACTCCAACACTAAATATTACGCTGCTCACACTCCAACACTAAATATTACGCTGCTCACACTCCAACACTAAATATTACGCTGCTCACACTCCAACACTAAATATTACGCTGCTCAAACTCCAACATTATTACGCTGCTCACACTCCAACACTAAATATTACGCTGCTCACACTCCAACACTAAATATTACGCTGCTCACACTCCAACACTAAATATTACGCTGCTCACACTCCAACACTAAATATTATTACGCTGCTCACACTCCAACACTAAATATTACGCTGCTCACACTCCAACACTAAATATTACGCTGCTCACACTCCAACACTAAATATTACGCTGCTCACACTCCAACACTAAATATTACGCTGCTCACACTCCAACACTAAATATTACGCTGCTCACACTCCAACACTAAATATTACGCTGCTCACACTCCAACACTAAATATTACGCTGCTCACACTCCAACACTAAATATTACGCTGCTCACACTCCAACACTAAATATTACGCTGCTCACACTCCAACACTAAATATTACGCTGCTCACACTCCAACACTAAATATTACGCTGCTCACACTCCAACACTAAATATTACGCTGCTCACACTCCAACACTAAATATTACGCTGCTCACACTCCAACACTAAATATTACGCTGCTCACACTCCAACACTAAATATTACGCTGCTCACACTCCAACACTAAATATTACGCTGCTCACACTCCAACACTAAATATTACGCTGCTCACACTCCAACACTAAATATTACGCTGCTCACACTCCAACACTAAATATTACGCTGCTCACACTCCAACACTAAATATTACGCTGCTCACACTCACACACAAAATATAACGCTGCTCACACTCCAACACTAAATATCGTCTAAATAATGCTCACACTCCAACACTAAATATTGCTCACACTCCAACACTAAATATTACGCTGCTCACACTCCAACACTAAATATTACGCTGCTCACACTCCAACACTAAATATTACGCTGCTCACACTCCAACAAAATCGTCATCACTATAAAAAAATCACAATATTTTTCTTTTTATTTTTAGTAAGTTATAGGGAAAAGGGGTTACTAGCCCATTGTTCCCGGCATTTTAGTTGACTTTTACAACAGGCATAGCTTACGGAGGAGAGATTCTTATCCCACTTCCTCATGGATATGAGAGGAAAAGCAATAAGAATAAGATAAAATCAAAGAAAACTCAGATGAGTGTGTATACATTAACGTGCACATGTATGTGTAGTGTGACCCATGTGTAGTGTGACCCATGTGTAGTGTGACCCATGTGTAGTGTGACCCATGTGTAGTGTGACCCATGTGTAGTGTGACCCATGTGTAGTGTGACCCATGTGTAGTGTGACCCATGTGTAGTGTGACCCAAGTGTAAGTAGAAGTAGCAAGAAATCTTGCATATTTATGAGACAGAAAAAAGACACCAGCAATCCTACCATCATGAAAAGAAATACAGATTTTCCAGGACGGTAGTACCTCCCTGGGTGGTTGCTGTCTACCAACCTACTACCACAGGACGGTAGTACCTCCCTGGGTGGTTGCTGTCTACCAACCTACTACCACAGGACGGTAGTACCTCCCTGGGTGGTTGCTGTCTACCAACCTACTACCACAGGACGGTAGTACCTCCCTGGGTGGTTGCTGTCTACCAACCTACTACCACAGGACGGTAGTACCTCCCTGGGTGGTTGCTGTCTACCAACCTACTACCACAGGACGGTAGTACCTCCCTGGGTGGTTGCTGTCTACCAACCTACTACCACAGGACGGTAGTACCTCCCTGGGTGGTTGCTGTCTACCAACCTACTACCACAGGACGGTAGTACCTCCCTGGGTGGTTGCTGTCTACCAACCTACTACCACAGGACGGTAGTACCTCCCTGGGTGGTTGCTGTCTACCAACCTACTACCACAGGACGGTAGTACCTCCCTGGGTGGTTGCTGTCTACCAACCTACTACCACAGGACGGTAGTACCTCCCTGGGTGGTTGCTGTCTACCAACCTACTACCACAGGACGGTAGTACCTCCCTGGGTGGTTGCTGTCTACCAACCTACTACCACAGGACGGTAGTACCTCCCTGGGTGGTTGCTGTCTACCAACCTACTACCACAGGACGGTAGTACCTCCCTGGGTGGTTGCTGTCTACCAACCTACTACCACAGGACGGTAGTACCTCCCTGGGTGGTTGCTGTCTACCAACCTACTACCACAGGACGGTAGTACCTCCCTGGGTGGTTGCTGTCTACCAACCTACTACCACAGGACGGTAGTACCTCCCTGGGTGGTTGCTGTCTACCAACCTACTACCACAGGACGGTAGTACCTCCCTGGGTGGTTGCTGTCTACCAACCTACTACCACAGGACGGTAGTACCTCCCTGGGTGGTTGATGTCTACCAACCTACTACCACAGGACGGTAGTACCTCCCTGGGTGGTTGATGTCTACCAACCTACTACCACAGGACGGTAGTACCTCCCTGGGTGGTTGCTGTCTACCAACCTACTACCACAGGACGGTAGTACCTCCCTGGGTGGTTGCTGTCTACCAACCTACTACCACAGGACGGTAGTACCTCCCTGGGTGGTTGCTGTCTACCAACCTACTACCACAGGACGGTAGTACCTCCCTGGGTGGTTGCTGTCTACCAACCTACTACCACAGGACGGTAGTACCTCCCTGGGTGGTTGCTGTCTACCAACCTACTACCACAGGACGGTAGTACCTCCCTGGGTGGTTGCTGTCTACCAACCTACTACCACAGGACGGTAGTACCTCCCTGGGTGGTTGCTGTCTACCAACCTACTACCACAGGACGGTAGTACCTCCCTGGGTGGTTGCTGTCTACCAACCTACTACCACAGGACGGTAGTACCTCCCTGGGTGGTTGCTGTCTACCAACCTACTACCACAGGACGGTAGTACCTCCCTGGGTGGTTGCTGTCTACCAACCTACTACCACAGGACGGTAGTACCTCCCTGGGTGGTTGCTGTCTACCAACCTACTACCACAGGACGGTAGTACCTCCCTGGGTGGTTGCTGTCTACCAACCTACTACCACAGGACGGTAGTACCTCCCTGGGTGGTTGCTGTCTACCAACCTACTACCACAGGACGGTAGTACCTCCCTGGGTGGTTGCTGTCTACCAACCTACTACCACAGGACGGTAGTACCTCCCTGGGTGGTTGCTGTCTACCAACCTACTACCACAGGACGGTAGTACCTCCCTGGGTGGTTGCTGTCTACCAACCTACTACCACAGGACGGTAGTACCTCCCTGGGTGGTTGCTGTCTACCAACCTACTACCACAGGACGGTAGTACCTCCCTGGGTGGTTGCTGTCTACCAACCTACTACCACAGGACGGTAGTACCTCCCTGGGTGGTTGCTGTCTACCAACCTACTACCACAGGACGGTAGTACCTCCCTGGGTGGTTGCTGTCTACCAACCTACTAACACAGGACGGTAGTACCTCCCTGGGTGGTTGCTGTCTACCAACCTACTACCACAGGACGGTAGTACCTCCCTGGGTGGTTGCTGTCTACCAACCTACTACCACAGGACGGTAGTACCTCCCTGGGTGGTTGCTGTCTACCAACCTACTACCACAGGACGGTAGTACCTCCCTGGGTGGTTGCTGTCTACCAACCTACTACCACAGGACGGTAGTACCTCCCTGGGTGGTTGCTGTCTACCAACCTACTACCACAGGACGGTAGTACCTCCCTGGGTGGTTGCTGTCTACCAACCTACTACCACAGGACGGTAGTACCTCCCTGGGTGGTTGCTGTCTACCAACCTACTACCACAGGACGGTAGTACCTCCCTGGGTGGTTGCTGTCTACCAACCTACTACCACAGGACGGTAGTACCTCCCTGGGTGGTTGCTGTCTACCAACCTACTACCACAGGACGGTAGTACCTCCCTGGGTGGTTGCTGTCTACCAACCTACTACCACAGGACGGTAGTACCTCCCTGGGTGGTTGCTGTCTACCAACCTACTACCACAGGACGGTAGTACCTCCCTGGGTGGTTGCTGTCTACCAACCTACTACCACAGGACGGTAGTACCTCCCTGGGTGGTTGCTGTCTACCAACCTACTACCACAGGACGGTAGTACCTCCCTGGGTGGTTGCTGTCTACCAACCTACTACCACAGGACGGTAGTACCTCCCTGGGTGGTTGCTGTCTACCAACCTACTACCACAGGACGGTAGTACCTCCCTGGGTGGTTGCTGTCTACCAACCTACTACCACAGGACGGTAGTACCTCCCTGGGTGGTTGCTGTCTACCAACCTACTACCACAGGACGGTAGTACCTCCCTGGGTGGTTGCTGTCTACCAACCTACTACCACAGGACGGTAGTACCTCCCTGGGTGGTTGCTGTCTACCAACCTACTACCACAGGACGGTAGTACCTCCCTGGGTGGTTGCTGTCTACCAACCTACTACCACAGGACGGTAGTACCTCCCTGGGTGGTTGCTGTCTACCAACCTACTACCACAGGACGGTAGTACCTCCCTGGGTGGTTGCTGTCTACCAACCTACTACCACAGGACGGTAGTACCTCCCTGGGTGGTTGCTGTCTACCAACCTACTACCACAGGACGGTAGTACCTCCCTGGGTGGTTGCTGTCTACCAACCTACTACCACAGGACGGTAGTACCTCCCTGGGTGGTTGCTGTCTACCAACCTACTACCACAGGACGGTAGTACCTCCCTGGGTGGTTGCTGTCTACCAACCTACTACCACAGGACGGTAGTACCTCCCTGGGTGGTTGCTGTCTACCAACCTACTACCACAGGACGGTAGTACCTCCCTGGGTGGTTGCTGTCTACCAACCTACTACCACAGGACGGTAGTACCTCCCTGGGTGGTTGCTGTCTACCAACCTACTACCACAGGACGGTAGTACCTCCCTGGGTGGTTGCTGTCTACCAACCTACTACCACAGGACGGTAGTACCTCCCTGGGTGGTTGCTGTCTACCAACCTACTACCACAGGACGGTAGTACCTCCCTGGGTGGTTGCTGTCTACCAACCTACTACCACAGGACGGTAGTACCTCCCTGGGTGGTTGCTGTCTACCAACCTACTACCACAGGACGGTAGTACCTCCCTGGGTGGTTGCTGTCTACCAACCTACTACCACAGGACGGTAGTACCTCCCTGGGTGGTTGCTGTCTACCAACCTACTACCACAGGACGGTAGTACCTCCCTGGGTGGTTGCTGTCTACCAACCTACTACCACAGGACGGTAGTACCTCCCTGGGTGGTTGCTGTCTACCAACCTACTACCACAGGACGGTAGTACCTCCCTGGGTGGTTGCTGTCTACCAACCTACTACCACAGGACGGTAGTACCTCCCTGGGTGGTTGCTGTCTACCAACCTACTACCACAGGACGGTAGTACCTCCCTGGGTGGTTGCTGTCTACCAACCTACTACCACAGGACGGTAGTACCTCCCTGGGTGGTTGCTGTCTACCAACCTACTACCACAGGACGGTAGTACCTCCCTGGGTGGTTGCTGTCTACCAACCTACTACCACAGGACGGTAGTACCTCCCTGGGTGGTTGCTGTCTACCAACCTACTACCACAGGACGGTAGTACCTCCCTGGGTGGTTGCTGTCTACCAACCTACTACCACAGGACGGTAGTACCTCCCTGGGTGGTTGCTGTCTACCAACCTACTACCACAGGACGGTAGTACCTCCCTGGGTGGTTGCTGTCTACCAACCTACTACCACAGGACGGTAGTACCTCCCTGGGTGGTTGCTGTCTACCAACCTACTACCACAGGACGGTAGTACCTCCCTGGGTGGTTGCTGTCTACCAACCTACTACCACAGGACGGTAGTACCTCCCTGGGTGGTTGCTGTCTACCAACCTACTACCACAGGACGGTAGTACCTCCCTGGGTGGTTGCTGTCTACCAACCTACTACCACAGGACGGTAGTACCTCCCTGGGTGGTTGCTGTCTACCAACCTACTACCACAGGACGGTAGTACCTCCCTGGGTGGTTGCTGTCTACCAACCTACTACCACAGGACGGTAGTACCTCCCTGGGTGGTTGCTGTCTACCAACCTACTACCACAGGACGGTAGTACCTCCCTGGGTGGTTGCTGTCTACCAACCTACTACCACAGGACGGTAGTACCTCCCTGGGTGGTTGCTGTCTACCAACCTACTACCACAGGACGGTAGTACCTCCCTGGGTGGTTGCTGTCTACCAACCTACTACCACAGGACGGTAGTACCTCCCTGGGTGGTTGCTGTCTACCAACCTACTACCACAGGACGGTAGTACCTCCCTGGGTGGTTGCTGTCTACCAACCTACTACCACAGGACGGTAGTACCTCCCTGGGTGGTTGCTGTCTACCATCCTACTACCACAGGACGGTAGTACCTCCCTGGGTGGTTGTTGCTGTCTACCATCCTACTACCACAGGACGGTAGTACCTCCCTGGGTGGTTGCTGTCTACCATCCTACTGCCACAGGACGGTAGTACCTCCCTGGGTGGTTGCTGTCTACCAACCTACTACCACAGGACGGTAGTACCTCCCTGGGTGGTTGCTGTCTACCAACCTACTACCACAGGACGGTAGTACCTCCCTGGGTGGTTGCTGTCTACCAACCTACTACCACAGGACGGTAGTACCTCCCTGGGTGGTTGCTGTCTACCAACCTACTACCACAGGACGGTAGTACCTCCCTGTGTGGTTGCTGTCTACCAACCTACTACCACAGGACGGTAGTACCTCCCTGGGTGGTTGCTGTCTACCAACCTACTACCACAGGACGGTAGTACCTCCCTGGGTGGTTGCTGTCTACCAACCTACTACCACAGGACGGTAGTACCTCCCTGGGTGGTTGCTGTCTACCAACCTACTACCACAGGACGGTAGTACCTCCCTGGGTGGTTGCTGTCTACCAACCTACTACCACAGGACGGTAGTACCTCCCTGGGTGGTTGCTGTCTACCAACCTACTACCACAGGACGGTAGTACCTCCCTGGGTGGTTGCTGTCTACCAACCTACTACCACAGGACGGTAGTACCTCCCTGGGTGGTTGATGTCTACCAACCTACTACCACAGGACGGTAGTACCTCCCTGGGTGGTTGCTGTCTACCAACCTACTACCACAGGACGGTAGTACCTCCCTGGGTGGTTGATGTCTACCAACCTACTACCACAGGACGGTAGTACCTCCCTGGGTGGTTGCTGTCTACCAACCTACTACCACAGGACGGTAGTACCTCCCTGGGTGGTTGCTGTCTACCAACCTACTACCACAGGACGGTAGTACCTCCCTGGGTGGTTGCTGTCTACCAACCTACTACCACAGGACGGTAGTACCTCCCTGGGTGGTTGCTGTCTACCAACCTACTACCACAGGACGGTAGTACCTCCCTGGGTGGTTGCTGTCTACCAACCTACTACCACAGGACGGTAGTACCTCCCCTGTCTACCAACCTACTACCACAGGACGGTAGTACCTCCCTGGGTGGTTGATGTCTACCAACCTACTACCACAGGACGGTAGTACCTCCCTGGGTGGTTGCTGTCTACCAACCTACTACCACAGGACGGTAGTACCTCCCTGGGTGGTTGCTGTCTACCAACCTACTACCACAGGACGGTAGTACCTCCCTGGGTGGTTGCTGTCTACCAACCTACTACCACAGGACGGTAGTACCTCCCTGGGTGGTTGCTGTCTACCAACCTACTACCACAGGACGGTAGTACCTCCCTGGGTGGTTGCTGTCTACCAACCTACTACCACAGGACGGTAGTAATGTCTACCAACCTACTACCACAGGACGGTAGTACCTCCCTGGGTGGTTGCTGTCTACCAACCTACTACCACAGGACGGTAGTACCTCCCTGGGTGGTTGATGTCTACCAACCTACTACCACAGGACGGTAGTACCTCCCTGGGTGGTTGATGTCTACCAACCTACTACCACAGGACGGTAGTACCTCCCTGGGTGGTTGATGTCTACCAACCTACTACCACAGGACGGTAGTACCTCCCTGGGTGGTTGATGTCTACCAACCTACTACCACAGGACGGTAGTACCTCCCTGGGTGGTTGATGTCTACCAACCTACTACCACAGGACGGTAGTACCTCCCTGGGTGGTTGATGTCTACCAACCTACTACCACAGGACGGTAGTACCTCCCTGGGTGGTTGATGTCTACCAACCTACTACCACAGGACGGTAGTACCTCCCTGGGTGGTTGATGTCTACCAACCTACTACCACAGGACGGTAGTACCTCCCTGGGTGGTTGATGTCTACCAACCTACTACCACAGGACGGTAGTACCTCCCTGGGTGGTTGATGTCTACCAACCTACTACCACAGGACGGTAGTACCTCCCTGGGTGGTTGATGTCTACCAACCTACTACCACAGGACGGTAGTACCTCCCTGGGTGGTTGCTGTCTACCAACCTACTACCACAGGACGGTAGTACCTCCCTGGGTGGTTGCTGTCTACCAACCTACTACCACAGGACGGTAGTACCTCCCTGGGTGGTTGATGTCTACCAACCTACTACCACAGGACGGTAGTACCTCCCTGGGTGGTTGATGTCTACCAACCTACTACCACAGGACGGTAGTACCTCCCTGGGTGGTTGCTGTCTACCAACCTACTACCACAGGACGGTAGTACCTCCCTGGGTGGTTGATGTCTACCAACCTACTACCACAGGACGGTAGTACCTCCCTGGGTGGTTGCTGTCTACCAACCTACTACCACAGGACGGTAGTACCTCCCTGGGTGGTTGATGTCTACCAACCTACTACCACAGGACGGTAGTACCTCCCTGGGTGGTTGATGTCTACCAACCTACTACCACAGGACGGTAGTACCTCCCTGGGTGGTTGATGTCTACCAACCTACTACCACAGGACGGTAGTACCTCCCTGGGTGGTTGATGTCTACCAACCTACTACCACAGGACGGTAGTACCTCCCTGGGTGGTTGATGTCTACCAACCTACTACCACAGGACGGTAGTACCTCCCTGGGTGGTTGATGTCTACCAACCTACTACCACAGGACGGTAGTACCTCCCTGGGTGGTTGATGTCTACCAACCTACTACCACAGGACGGTAGTACCTCCCTGGGTGGTTGATGTCTACCAACCTACTACCCCAGGTGTCGTCAGAGTCAGCCTGAGAGGGAGAGTTATCGCAGGTGTCGTCAGAGTCAGCCTGAGAGGGAGAGTTATCGCAGGTGTCGTCACAGTCAGCCTGAGAGGGAGAGTTATCGCAGGTGTCGTCAGAGTCAGCCTGAGAGGGAGAGTTATCGCAGGTGTCGTCAGAGTCAGCCTGAGAGGGAGAGTTATCGCAGGTGTCGTCAGAGTCAGCCTGAGAGGGAGAGTTATCGCAGGTGTCGTCACAGTCAGCCTGAGAGGGAGAGTTATCGCAGGTGTCGTCAGAGTCAGCCTGAGAGGGAGAGTTATCGCAGGTGTCGTCACAGTCAGCCTGAGAGGGAGAGTTATCGCAGGTGTCGTCAGAGTCAGCCTGAGAGGGAGAGTTATCGCAGGTGTCGTCAGAGTCAGCCTGAGAGGGAGAGTTATCGCAGGTGTCGTCAGAGTCAGCCTGAGAGGGAGAGTTATCGCAGGTGTCGTCACAGTCAGCCTGAGAGGGAGAGTTATCGCAGGTGTCGTCACAGTCAGCCTGAGAGGGAGAGTTATCGCAGGTGTCGTCAGAGTCAGCCTGAGAGGGAGAGTTATCGCAGGTGTCGTCACAGTCAGCCTGAGAGGGAGAGTTATCGCAGGTGTCGTCACAGTCAGCCTGAGAGGGAGAGTTATCGCAGGTGTCGTCAGTCAGCCTGAGAGGGAGAGTTATCGCAGTCGCAGGTGTCGTCAGAGTCAGCCTGAGAGGGAGAGTTATCGCAGGTGTCGTCACAGTCAGCCTGAGAGGGAGAGTTATCGCAGGTGTCGTCAGAGTCAGCCTGAGAGGGAGAGTTATCGCAGGTGTCGTCACAGTCAGCCTGAGAGGGAGAGTTATCGCAGGTGTCGTCACAGTCAGCCTGAGAGGGAGAGTTATCGCAGGTGTCGTCACAGTCAGCCTGAGAGGGAGAGTTATCGCAGGTGTCGTCAGAGTCAGCCTGAGAGGGAGAGTTATCGCAGGTGTCGTCAGAGTCAGCCTGAGAGGGAGAGTTATCGCAGGTGTCGTCATCGCAGTCAGCCTGAGAGGGAGAGTTATCGCAGGTGTCGTCAGGTGTCGAGTCAGCCTGAGAGGGAGAGTTATCGCAGGTGTCGAGAGGAGAGAGAGAGTTATCGCAGGTGTCGTCAGAGTCAGCCTGAGAGGGAGAGTTATCGCAGGTGTCGTCAGAGTCAGCCTGAGAGGGAGAGTTATCGCAGGTGTCGTCACAGTCAGCCTGAGAGGGAGAGTTATCGCAGGTGTCGTCACAGTCAGCCTGAGAGGGAGAGTTATCGCAGGTGTCGTCAGGTGTCGTCAGAGTCAGCCTGAGAGGGAGAGTTATCGCAGGTGTCGTCACAGTCAGCCTGAGAGGGAGAGTTATCGCAGGTGTCGTCAGCCTGAGAGGGAGAGTTATCGCAGGTGTCGTCAGAGTCAGCCTGAGAGGGAGAGTTATCGCAGGTGTCGTCAGAGTCAGCCTGAGAGGGAGAGTTATCGCAGGTGTCGTCAGAGTCAGCCTGAGAGGGAGAGTTATCGCAGGTGTCGTCAGAGTCAGCCTGAGAGGGAGAGTTATCGCAGGTGTCGTCAGAGTCAGCCTGAGAGGGAGAGTTATCGCAGGTGTCGTCAGAGTCAGCCTGAGAGGGAGAGTTATCGCAGGTGTCGTCACAGTCAGCCTGAGAGGGAGAGTTATCGCAGGTGTCGTCAGAGTCAGCCTGAGAGGGAGAGTCAGGTGTCGTCACAGTCAGCCTGAGAGGGAGAGTTATCGCAGGTGTCGTCACAGTCAGCCTGAGAGGGAGAGTTATCGCAGGTGTCGTCACAGTCAGCCTGAGAGGGAGAGTTATCGCAGGTGTCGTCAGAGTCAGCCTGAGAGGGAGAGTTATCGCAGGTGTCGTCACAGTCAGCCTGAGAGGGAGAGTTCGCATCGCAGTCAGTGAGAGGGAGAGTCGTCGTCAGTCAGCCTGAGAGGGAGAGTTATCGCAGGTGTCGTCAGAGTCAGCCTGAGAGGGAGAGTTATCGCAGGTGTCGTCACAGTCAGCCTGAGAGGGAGAGTTATCGCAGGTGTCGTCAGAGTCAGCCTGAGAGGGAGAGTTATCGCAGGTGTCGTCACAGTCAGCCTGAGAGGGAGAGTTATCGCAGGTGTCGTCACAGTCAGCCTGAGAGGGAGAGTTATCGCAGGTGTCTGAGAGGGAGAGTCACAGTCGGCCTGAGAGGGAGAGTTATCGCAGGTGTCGTCAGGTGTCAGTCAGCCTGAGAGGGAGAGTTATCGCAGGTGTCGTCAGAGTCAGCCTGAGAGGGAGAGTTATCGCAGGTGTCGTCACAGTCAGCCTGAGAGGGAGAGTTATCGCAGGTGTCGTCAGAGTCAGCCTGAGAGGGAGAGTTATCGCAGGTGTCGTCACAGTCAGCCTGAGAGGGAGAGTTATCGCAGGTGTCGTCACAGTCAGCCTGAGAGGGAGAGTTATCGCAGGTGTCGTCACAGTCAGCCTGAGAGGGAGAGTTATCGCAGGTGTCGTCACAGTCAGCCTGAGAGGGAGAGTTATCGCAGGTGTCGTCAGAGTCAGCCTGAGAGGGAGAGTTATCGCAGGTGTCGTCAGAGTCAGCCTGAGAGGGAGAGTTATCGCAGGTGTCGTCACAGTCAGCCTGAGAGGGAGAGTTATCGCAGGTGTCGTCAGAGTCAGCCTGAGAGGGAGAGTTATCGCAGGTGTCGTCAGAGTCAGCCTGAGAGGGAGAGTTATCGCAGGTGTCGTCAGAGTCAGCCTGAGAGGGAGAGTTATCGCAGGTGTCGTCACAGTCAGCCTGAGAGGGAGAGTTATCGCAGGTGTCGTCACAGTCAGCCTGAGAGGGAGAGTTATCGCAGGTGTCGTCACAGTCAGCCTGAGAGGGAGAGTTATCGCAGGTGTCGTCAGAGTCAGCCTGAGAGGGAGAGTTATCGCAGGTGTCGTCAGAGTCAGC
>NW_027200017.1:0-25309 GCF_038502225.1 Cherax quadricarinatus
GGAGAAATTTTCTCCAGGAGGGGGGTATCAGCCCCCTTCAGCCCCTTTCAGCCCCTTACAGCCCTGAGGGGCCCAGCCCTCTCAGAAGGGGCAAGCATCTTGTTTACTGCTACAGCAAGTAATTGATCCCAGATGTAATACGAGTATGTGACGTGGTCAAACGACTGCCACTCCTTGCAAGAGTTCAGTGTTGCAAAGTGTAGTTTAATGAAAGACAGTCCATCTCTTACCTTAGCAGGACAATTAAGGAAAATCCTGCTCCCACTTTATTACCATGGTAAAGATAGTGTAACTTGTTGTCTATGCTTAAGACAGCAAGAATCAAGCATTCTGCTTTGTTTCATGGAGGAAGTGGCAAGGAAGTAAAAGTACTAAGTCAGCTTTACCTTTATGTTCGAGGGGAACTGCAGCAGCATAGGACGCTGTGAGGTCAGATTACTTTTGACTCTACTGAGAGTCACAGTGATGCCAGGATGACCAACAAAGAACACTGATCCGTCTGTTAGTGTGAACAAAGTGTCTCACAAAACACAATAAACACTTACAGAGAAGTGTGATCAGCTTCTTTAGTGATATGGTGTGAACAATTATTGATGAACAGTGTAACAACGAGTGTTGCAATCCAAAAAGAGTGTAGTGCGACATTCTTCAAAGAACACTGTTCTTCAATCAACTCATCGGATATCCGGGCGTAACTACAGGTCAGATACTACCCAGGTAAGTGTTCTAACTCGTGATGTACTACTATTAACTGCGCAGTTGAGTCTAAGTTACGAGTTAGTCACTTATCATAAACCCCGGTGATAAGTGGACCTTTGAGTCCACATAAGTCAGTGAATGAAATATGCTGACATAACAACCCCTAGGGGTAATTTATTAACATAAAATAATTTTTTTCAGCCCGTTAAGAAGTGGATATGACAGCTTCTCAAGACCTCGTCTGCAGGGGCGGCTGTGTGGACGATGAGCTGTCTTATCAGCTAAGTACTATATATATATATATATATATATATATATATATATATATATATATATATATATATATATATATATATATATATATATATATATATATATATATATATATATATATATATATATATATATATATGAATGTGCGTGGATGTTGTGCAAATGATAAGAAAGAGATGATTGTGGATGTTATGAATGAGAAGAAGCTGGATGTCCTGGCTTAAAGTGAAACAAAGCTGAAGGGGGTGGGAGAGTTTCAGTGGAGAGGAATAAATGGGATTAGGTCAGGGGTTTCAAATAGAGTTAGAGCTAAAGAAGGAGTAGCAATAATGTTGAAGGATAAGCTATGGCAGGAAAAGAGGGACTATAAATGTATTAATTCAAGGATTATGTGGAGTAAAATAAAGGTTGGATGTGAAAAGTGGGTTATAGTAAGCGTATATGCACCTGGAGAAGAGAGAAGTGTAGAGGAGAGAGAGAGATTTTGGGAAATGTTGAGTGAATGCGTGGGGAGTTTTGAACCAAGTGTGAGAGTAATGGTGGTTGGGGATTTCAATGCTAAAGTGGGTAAAAATGTTGTGGAGGGAGTAGTAGGTAAATTTGGGGTGCCAGGGGTAAATGTAAATGGGGAGCCTTTAATTGAGCTATGTGTAGAAAGAGGTTTGGTAATAAGTAATACATATTTTATGAAAAAGAGGATAAATAAATATACAAGGTATGATATAGCACGTAATGAAAGTAGTTTGTTAGATTATGTATTGGTGGATAAAAGGTTGATGGGTAGGCTCCAGGATGTACACGTTTATAGAGGGGCAACTGATATATCGGATCATTATTTAGTTGTTGCTACAGTTAGAATAAGAGGTAGATGGGAAAAGAGGAAAATGGCAACAACAAATAAGAGTGAGGTGAAAGTGTATAAATTAATGGAGGAGGAAGTTAGGGTGAGATATAAGCAACTATTGGCAGAAAGGTGGGCTAGTGCAAGTATGAGTAATGGGGGGTTGAAGAGAGTTGGAATAGTTTTAAAAATGCAGTATTAGTATGTAGGGCAGAAGTTCGTGGTTATAGGAGGGTGGGTGGAGGAGAAAAGAGGAATGATTGGTGGAATAATGAAGTGAAGGGTGTGATAAAAGAGAAATATGTAGCTTATGAGAGGTTTTTACAAAGCAGAAGTGTTATAAGAAGAGTAGAGTATATGGAGAGTAAAAGAAAGGTGAAGAGAGTGGTGAGAGAGTGCAGAAGCAGATGATAGAGTGGGAGAGGCAGTGTCAAGAAATTTTAATGAAAATAAGAAAAAATTTTGGAATGAGTTAAACAAGGGAACGAATGTATTTGTCAGTGAAAAATAGAGTAGGGGAGTTAGTAGATGGTGAGATTGAGGTATTGGGTAGATGGCGAGAATATTTTAAGGAACTTTTAAATGTCGACGAAGAAAGGGAGGCGGTAATTTCATGCACTGGCCAGGGAGGTATACCATCTTTTAGGAGTGAAGAAGAGCAGGATGTGAGTGTGGGGGAGGTGCGTGAGGCATTACGTAGAATGAAAGGGGGTAAAGCAGCTGGAACTGACGGGATCATGACAGAAATGTTAAAAGCAGGGGGGGGATATAGTGTTGGAGTGGTTGGTATTTTTGTTTAATAAATGTATGAAAGAGGGGAAGGTACCTAGGGATTGGCGGAGAGCATGTATAGTCCCTTTATATAAAGGGAAGGGGGACAAAAGAGATTGTAAAAATTATAGAGGAATAAGTTTACTGAGTATACCAGGAAAAGTGTACGGTAGGGTTATAATTGAAAGAATTAGAGGTAAGACAGAATGTAGGATTGCGGATGAGCAAGGAGGTTTCAGAGTGGGTAGGGGATGTGTAGATCAAGTGTTTACATTGAAGCATATATGTGAACAGTATTTAGATAAAGGTAGGGAAGTTTTTATTGCATTTATGGATTTAGAAAAGGCATATGATAGAGTGGATAGGGGAGCAATGTGGCAGATGTTGCAAGTATATGGAATAGGTGGTAAGTTACTAAATGCTGTAAAGAGTTTTTATGAGGATAGTGAGGCTCAGGTTAGGGTGTGTAGAAGAGAGGGAGACTACTTCCCGGTAAAAGTAGGTCTTAGACAGGGATGTGTAATGTCACCATGGTTGTTTAATATATTTATAGATGGGGTTGTAAAAGAAGTAAATGCTAGGGTGTTCGGGAGAGGGGTGGGATTAAATTATGGGGAATCAAATACAAAATGGGAATTGACACAGTTACTTTTTGCTGATGATACTGTGCTTATGGGAGATTCTAAAGAAAAATTGCAAAGGTTAGTGGATGAGTTTGGGAGTGTGTGTAAAGGTAGAAAGTTGAAAGTGAACATAGAAAAGAGTAAGGTGATGAGGGTATCAAATGATTTAGATAAAGAAAAATTGGATATCAAATTGGGGAGGAGGAGTATGGAAGAAGTGAATGTTTTCAGATACTTGGGAGTTGACGTGTCGGCGGATGGATTTATGAAGGATGAGGTTAATCATAGAATTGATGAGGGAAAAAAGGTGAGTGGTGCGTTGAGGTATATGTGGAGACAAAAAACGTTATCTATGGAGGCAAAGAAGGGAATGTATGAAAGTATAGTAGTACCAACACTCTTATATGGGTGTGAAGCTTGGGTGGTAAATGCAGCAGCGAGGAGACGGTTGGAGGCAGTGGAGATGTCCTGTCTAAGGGCAATGTGTGGTGTAAATATTATGCAGAAAATTCGGAGTGTGGAAATTAGGAGAAGGTGTGGAGTTAATAAAAGTATTAGTCAGAGGGCTGAAGAGGGGTTGTTGAGGTGGTTTGGTCATTTAGAGAGAATGGATCAAAGTAGAATGACATGGAGAGCATATAAATCTGTAGGGGAAGGAAGGCGGGGTAGGGGTCGTCCTCGAAAAGGTTGGAGGGAGGGGGTAAAGGAGGTTTTGTGGGCGAGGGGCTTGGACTTCCAGCAAGCGTGCGTGAGCGTGTTAGATAGGAGTGAATGGAGACGAATGGTATTTGGGACCTGACGATCTGTTGGAGTGTGAGCAGGGTAATATTTAGTGAAGGGATTCAGGGAAACCGGTTATTTTTATATAGCCGGACTTGAGTCCTGGAAATGGGAAGTACAATGCCTGCACTTTAAAGGAGGGGTTTGGGATATTGGCAGTTTGGAGGGATATGTTGTGTATCTTTATACGTATATGCTTCTAAACTGTTGTATTCTGAGCACCTCTGCAAAAACAGTGATAATGTGTGAGTGTGGTGAAAGTGTTGAATGATGATGAAAGTATTTTCTTTTTGGGGATTTTCTTTCTTTTTTGGGTCACCCTGCCTCGGTGGGAGACGGCCGACTTGTTAAATATATATATATATATATATATATATCTATATATATATATATATATATATATATCTATATATATATATATATATATATATATATATATATATATATATATATATATATATATATATATATATATATATATATATATATATATATGGTTTTCAATCCATAGTAAATTTACGAACTGACATAGAGGAGATTGCTAAGTTCAATTATCTTAAATGTCTTGTGAAGGGAGAACCCTATGAACTGATTGAGTCATTTCCGGTGGTTAAAGGCAATTATCAAATAGCCTTACGTGTCTTAGCAGACAATTACTTTGATGCTAACAAGGCCAAAGTTAGACATGCAGTCTTAATATCAAGCTTGAAGCCACCCAAACATTGTTTTTCAGACTTACAAGCATTTAGAATCACATTAGACAATAGTCTTAGATCTCTAGGTGCTTTGGAGAAATTTTCTCCACGAGGGGGGTATCAGCCCCCTTGAGCCCCTTTCAGCCCTTTCAGCCCTGAGGGGTCCAGCCCTCTCAGAAGGGGCAAATATCTTGTTTACTGCTACAGTGAGTAATTGATCCCAGATGCAGTACCAGTACGCAACGTATGGTCAAGCGACCACCGCTCCATGTGGTCCAGTGTTGCAAAGTGTAGTTTAATAAGAGACAGTCCATCTCTTACCTTAGCAGGACAATTAAGGAAAATCCTACTCCCACTTCATTACCATGGTAAAGACAGTGTACATTGTTGTCTATGCTTAAGACAGCAAGAAACAAACATTCTGCTTTGCTTCATCGAGGAAGTGGCAAGGAAGCAAAAGTACTAGGTCAGCTTTTCCTTTGTGCTAGGGGCAGTGACGGCGTGGGGTGCTGTGGCGTCTTCAGATTACTTTTGACTCTACTGAGAGTGACACTGACGCCAGGATAACCAAAAAAGAACACAGATCTGTGAGTTAGTGTGAACAAAGTATCTCATAAAACACAATAAACACTTAAGAGAAGTGTGATCAGCTTCTTTAGTGATCAGACTGTGAACAATAAAGTCAAATCTTATGGAACATAGTGTACCAGTGTGCGTTTTCCTAGACTATGGAAGATGTGGACGTCCAAGGACACTTCAGCTTCTATCAAGTCACCGATACCTGTCGAAGGTGTGAAGAAACTTTGATGCTGACAAGGCCACAGTTAGACATGCAGTCTTAATATCAAGCTTGAAGCCACCCAAACATTGTTTTTCAGACTTACAGGCATTTAGAATCACATTAGACAGTAGTCTCAGATCTCTAGGTGCTAAATATGACCTAAGACAATGTGATTGGTTTATCAGTGGTATTGTACAAGATAAGTTGTCACCACAAACTATTCAACGATTAAATATTATGTTCAATAAACGCTATTTCACTAGTGAAGAAATTAGCAATGGTTTACAAACAATAGTTTCATGCATGCAAGCAACGAGACAAGATGAAAAATCCACAAATCTCGTGGATAATAAACCTTCAACTCAGTATAAAAAGAGTATACCTACTCCCACTAAACCACATAATGGGAAATCCCATATAGGCATTTATCAAGCTGTGAATACAACAGACAGTAAACAAACTGTCACACATAAACGTACTCCAAAATGTGTACTTTGTGATGGAACACATTGGGCACAGTATTGTAGTCAATACACATCAATGGAGGCACGTAAACAACGTGTTCATCAGCTGAAAAGGTGCATCAAGTGTTTAGGTGAACACAAGGGAGGAAAATGCTCACTGAAGAAGTGTTTTAAATGCAAGGGTATGCATCATACAGCATTATGCCCAAATACTTTTGCTGAACAGCAGAAGACTTCCACAGAATCAGGAAGTCAACAAGCAACAGCATTAAATGTGAGAGATAAGTTTAAAGCAACTGCTCTCCCGATAGCTCGAGTTGAGTTATCTAATAAATTACACAAAACCAATGTGCTAACATTATTTGATCAAGGCTCACAAAGGTCCTTCATAAGAAGAACAGTGTTGCAGAAACTGAATAAACAACCCTATGCCAAAGTACAGTTAGATATAGCTGGTTTTTTCCACAATTCTGGTAAACAGACATATGACCTAGCCAGAATCACTGTTGGTCTAGGAAACAGGAAAAAGACAGTAGAAGCTGTGGTAGTAGATGATTTGCCTAAGTCTGTGCAGATCCAGGGATTAAAAGAAACAGTTGCAGCACTGAAAGCAGCTAAGGTCAAGTTAGCCTGTCCTGACATACAGACGGACACAATTAGTCCAATTGATTTAATCATTGGAAGTGATTATTATCACTGTTTTGTGCAAAATATAGTAAGTAAACATGATGTTCACTTGCTGAAAACAGCAGGAGGCCACATGATATGTGGTCCCATTCCCTCTCAAAGTGGGAAAGAAGCTGATATTGATTCAGTGGAAAATGTACTAGTTACGAGAATAACCGCTGATCATGTACCACAGCAAAAATTATCATTACTGGAAGAAATGAATGAACCAGTTGATAAGTTGTGGGATTTAGATGCGATAGGTATTGATGTAAATAAACCAAGCCCACAAGAGTCTCAGACTTATAACCAATATTTGGACACTGTCAAATATAAAGATGGACAGTATTGGGTTAGGTTACCATGGAAATTAAATCCACCACATCTGCCTAGCAATTATCGCATGGCTTTCGGACAAATGAAAGCACAAATACATGAGCTCAGGAAGAATCCAGAGCTACTGACTGTCTATGATAATATCATACAAGAACAGTTGGACAATAAATTCATTGAGGAAATAGTCGAAGATAAGTTGAAGACAGAAGCTCATTATCTCCCGCACCATGGAGTCAGAAAAGATTCTGAAACCACTCCACTACGTGTTGTATATAATTGCAGCGCACGTGCAAATAAAGATGTAGCAAGTCTTAATGACTGTCTGATGACCGGACCCTCACTAACTGAGAAGCTTGGAGACGTGCTTATGAAATTTCGCACAAACCCATATGCCTACACGGCTGATATTTCCAAAGCTTTCTTAAGAGTAGGACTACAAGAAATAGATAGAGATTATACTCGATTCTTGTGGCCTGAAAATCCACATGATCCTCAAAGTCCTGTGAAAACTTATCGTTTCAAATCAGTATTGTTTGGTGCAACATCCTCTCCATTCTTACTAGAAGCTACTCTAAATACACATTTGAAGAAATCTGAAAGTCCCTTCAAAGAAATCTTAAAGAAAAGTTTCTATGTGGACAATCTTCAAGGTACTGTGAATAAAGAGGAGGATTTGAAATCCTTATACAGAGAAGCTAACAAGGAGATGAAAGAAGCAAATATGCCTCTAAGGATGTGGAATACAAATTCAAAGCAATTAAGGGAACTTATCAAAGAAGATTTCCCTGAAGCTGAAATTCCTGATTGCAACAATATGCTGGGACTTAATTGGAACACACAGGAAGATACTTTGAGTCTCAAAAGGATAAACAATAAATCATGCAGTACACTCACTAAACGTAGTTTACTGTCAGAGGTATCACAATGTTTTGATCCTCTAGGACTCGTCTCACCAATTACCATAAAAGGTAAAATGCTTATGCAAGATGCATGGAAGCTCAAAATTGGATGGGATGAGAACTTGCCTCTAGAAATGAGTCAAGCATGGGATGAAATATCCAAGGAGTTTAAACAACTTCATCAAATTAAATTTCCCAGACAAATAGGTCAAGAGGGAAACAAGTACACATTACATGTGTTCTGTGATGCGTCAACCAGAGGTTATGGCGCTGTAGCTTACATGAGTAATGCTGAAGGAAGTACACTAATTACTTCAAAGGCCAGGGTAGCACCCTTGAAGGTCAGAACAGTACCACAATTGGAACTGACAGCACTCTATGTAGGTACAAAATTAGCTGTCTATCTCAACAAAGTACTTGATCATCTCACTATTGAAAAAACCGTGATCTGGAGTGATAATGAAGCAGTTCTCCAGTGGTTAAGAAATAATAAGAGTAAGTTGGTCTATGTACAGAACAGAGTAGCAGAAATAAAAGAGATGCAGAGAGATTATCTCTTTCTCCACGTCTCTACCCAAGAGAATCCAGCTGACATGTTGTCACGTGGTGTCCCACTCAAGAAATTTGTGGATAATAAATTATGGCTCCACGGACCGAACTGGCTCTCTAATGAAAATAACTGGCCTCAGCAAAAAGCTCACATTATGCCAGAAGAAACAGTCTGCTTGAACACAGCAGAAATAAGTTGTGTAAATACTGCAGACACAACAGAAATAGTCATTGATGGATCTAAATACTCATCTTTGGGTAAACTCTTAAGAGTTACAGCTCTTGTCTTTAAATTCATTAAAGGAATAAAACCTGATTATGAATGTCTTGAACCCATTAAATACTGGGTGAAACTAATACAGAAAGATGTTTTCTCTACAGAATATAAATTTCTGGAAACACAAGATAAATCCCCAAAGAAACCTGTTATGATTAATTCTTTAGGACTTTATCTCGACTCAGAAAAGATTATAAGATGTCGAGGAAGAATTCATAATTCTTCACTACCTAAAGAAGCCATACATCCAATATTGATCCCCAAGAATCATTGGCTAACAAAACTGATTGTGCAAAACGCCCACAGTAACGTGTTACATGGTGGGGTAGCTGACACACTTTGTCATATACGACAATCCTACTGGATACCTCAAGGTCGACAAAGTGTGAAAAAACAAATAAAGGACTGTATTACTTGTCGTCACTACGATATGCGAGTATGTCAGTATCCAGGTCCACCTCCATATCCCTCTGAAAGAGTTTGTCATATCACTCCATTTGAGGTGACAGGTGTAGATTACACTGGACCAATAATTTTAACCAAAACAGTTGACAAAGTTCCCATCAAGGTGTACATCTGTTTGTTCACTTGTGCTACAACTAGAGCAGTACATCTAGAAGTAGCCACTGACATGTCTGCTGAAACCTTTATCAAATTATTCAGAAGGTTTGCAGCCAGAAGGGCATGTCCCAGACTGATGATTTCAGATAATGCAACGAACTTTGTTGCTGGTGCTGCTTATATAAGCAAGATCTTTGATCAACCAGAAGTACAACAGATGCTGAATCAACGCAGTTGTCGTTGGAGATACATTCCTCCTAAATCTCCATGGCACGGCGGATTTTATGAAAGAATGATCGGCATTGTAAAACGTTGTTTAAGGAAGACTCTTCATCGTCAGAGAATCGACTTAGAAGAATTCCGTACAGTTGTGACTGAAATAGAAAATAGAGTCAACAACAGACCTCTAACTTATGTTACCGATGATCTGGACAATTTAGAAGTGTTAAGTCCATCTCATTTACTCCATGGCAGAAGGCTCGAACCTGTTCCTCCCATGAATGATAAAGAAATCATAGAGGATCCTACTTATTTCGAACCTGAGCAACTCAGACGTAAATTCAAACACCTTAATAAAGTGATTGAACGTTGGGAGAAAATTTGGCGAGAAGACTATCTCACCTCATTGAGAGAACACTTCTATGGAGCTGGTGTTCCTGAAAATCATAAGTCCTTAAGACCTGGTGACATAGTGATTATTGACAATGATGGTCCGAGGTCCCAATGGCCACTTGGAAAAATTGTGACCATATATCCTGATGCAAATGGAATCATCAGGACAGTTGATGTTTTAAGCAAAGGTGTAGTGAATAAGCGGACAATAAATAAACTAGTGCCGTTAGAATTACACAGTGTTGAAAACAAAATTAGTGATTCTCCAGAAACCACACTGACTAAAGCTGTTCAGAAAAGACAAGCAGCAGTGGTGGCGAGTGAGAAAATCAAATTAATGTTAAGTGATGAATAGTTCACCTGCAGGGAACCTCTGCCGCCCCCCAGTGTGGAGAAATTTTCTCCAGGAGGGGGGTATCAGCCCCTTTAGCCTTTTTCAGCCCCTTTCAGCCCTGAGGGGCCCAGCCCTCTCAGATGGGGAAAGCATCTTGTTTGCTGCTACAGTGAGTAATTGATCCCAGATCCAGTACGAGTATACGACGTGGTCAAGCGACCGACGCTCCTTGCAAGAGTCCAGTGTTGCAAAGTGTAGTTTAATAAGAGACAGTCCATCTCTTACCTTAGCAGGACAATTAAGGAAAATCCTGCTCCCACTTTATTACCATGGTAAAGATAGTGTACATTGTTGTCTATGCTTAAGACAGCAAGAATCAAGCATTCTGCTTTGCTTCATGGAGGAAGTTGTAAGGAAGCAAAAGTACTAGGTCAGCTTTTCCTTTATGTTCGAGGGGCATTGGAGCGGCGTAGGACGCTGTGAGGGCAGATTACTTTTGACTCGACAGAGTCACACTGACGCCAGGATAACCAACAAAGAACACTGATCTGTGCGTTAGTGTGAACAAAGTGTCTCACAAAACATAATAAACACTTACAGAGAAGTGTGATCAGCTTCTTTAGTGACATTATGGTGTGAACAATTATTGATGAACAGTGTAACAACGAGTGTTGCGATCCAACAGAGTGTAGTGCGACATTCTTCAAAGAACACTGTTCTTCAATCAACTCATCGGATATCCGGGCGTAACTACAGGTCAGATACTACCCAGGTAAGTGTTCTAACTCGTGATGTACTACTATTAACTGCGCAGTTGAGTCTAAGTTACGAGTTAGTCACTTATCATAAACCCCGGTGATAAGTGGACCTTTGAGTCCACATAAGTCAGTGAATGAAATATGCTGACATAACAACCCCTAGGGGTAATTTATTATTAACATAATATAATCTTTTTCAGCCTGTTAAGAAGCGGATGAGACAGTTTCTCAAGACCTCGTCTGCAGGGGCGGCTGTGTGGATGATAGCTGTCTTATCAGCTAAATATTCCCTATATTTAATCTTTAACCTTAGCTGGTAAACCATTTCTCAACAGATCATTCTAACACGAAATATAATAACACAACTTAACCAGAGAGAATATCTTTGTATAATATGGGTCAGTTATACGCTCAACATCGTAAGGAAAACACGGGTTTAAAACCTGCCTGTAAAACATTACAAAAACCATGGTTATTATTCTTACCTAAAAATATAATAATAAACATACTTGCTAACTTATCTAGAAATCATGAAAAAAACCACAGTCGCGAAATATTACTACTAATTAGCGAACTGAGACACATGATGTATTATCTTAGCTATAATATTCACAAAAATCCATGTTTACCGAACAAATATTCAGATGATGTTAAAATCAAAGTCGTGTTAATTAAACTTATGTAAAACTTGGTAAAAGGATATATATCGTGTAATTCGTTTACATCATGTTAAGAATTATTCTCGATAAACTCACTTACAAACATGCTAAAAACCGTGACTGCTAAATTATAACAAATGAAGGTTTAAAAGATGTTCTTTAAACTCTCTAGAAAAATGGTAGAAACTATGACCGTAGATCATGGTATAAACTGGCGTAGATCATGGTATAAACTGGCGTAGATCATGGTATAAACTGGCGTAGATCATGGTATAAACTGGCGTAGATCATGGTATAAACTGGCGTAGATCATGGTATAAACTGACGTAGATCATGGTATAAACTGGCGTAGATCATGGTATAAACTGGCGTAGATCATGGTATAAACTGGCGTAGATCATGGTATAAACTGGCGTAGATCATGGTATAAACTGGCGTAGATCATGGTATAAACTGGCGTAGATCATGGTATAAACTGGCGTAGATCATGGTATAAACTGGCGTAGATCATGGTATAAACCGGCGTAGATCATGGTATAAACTGTCGTAGATCATGGTATAAACTGGCGTAGATCATAGTATAAACTGGCGTAGATCATGGTATAAACTGGCGTAGAACATGGAATAAACTGATGTAGATCATGGTATAAACTGACGTAGATCATGGTATAAACTGGCGTAGATCATTGTATAAACTGTCGTAGATCATGGTATAAACTGGCGTAGAACATGGAATAAACTGATGTAGATCATGGTATAAACTGACGTAGATCATGGTATAAACTGACGTAGATCATAGTATAAACTGACGTAGATTATGGTATAAACTGGCGTAGATCATGGTACAAACTGACGTAGATCATGGTATAAACTGACGTAGATCATGGTATAAACTGTCGTAGATCATGGTATAAACTGTCGTAGATCATGGTATAAACTGGCGTAGATCATGGGATAAACTGTCGTAGATCATGGTATAAACTGGCGTAGATCATGGTATAAACTGTCGTAGATCATGGTATAAACTGGCGTAGATCATGGTATAAACTGACGTAGATCATGGTATAAACTGGCGTAGATCATGGTATAAACTGATGTAGATCATAGTATAAACTGTCGTAGATCATGGTATAAACTGGCGTAGATCATGGTATAAACTGACGTAGATCATGGTATAAACTGGCGTAGATCATGGTATAAACTGTCGTAGATCATGGTATAAACTGTCGTAGATCATGGTATAAACTGGCGTAGATCATGGTATAAACTGACGTAGATCATGGTATAAACTGGCGTAGATCATGGTATAAACTGGCGTAGATCATGGTATAAACTGACGTAGATCATGGAATAAACTGGCGTAGATCATGGTATAAACTGACGTAGATCATAGTATAAACTGTCGTAGATCATGGTATAAACTGGCGTAGATCATGGTATAAACTCTCGTAGATGGTATAAACTGGCGTAGTATAAACTGGCGTAGATCATGGTATAAACTGGCGTAGATCATGGTATAAACTGACGTAGATCATGGTATAAACTGGCGTAGATCATGGTATAAACTGGCGTAGATCATGGTATAAACTGACGTAGATCATGGTATAAACTGGCGTAGATCATGGTATAAACTGGCGTAGATCATGGTATAAACTGGCGTAGATCATGGTATAAACTGGCGTAGATCATGGTATAAACTGATGTAGATCATGGTATAAACTGACGTAGATCATGGTATAAACTGGCGTAGATCATGGTATAAACTGACGTAGATCATGGTATAAACTGGCGTAGATCATGGTATAAACTGGCGTAGATCATGGTATAAACTGATGTAGATCATGGTATGGTTTAGAAAGACACGTACTATAACATATTTATTAGAAAACGTTTCGGTCCTGGGACCTTGATCACTTCTAACATACAGAGGTAGGAAGACATTACATATAGGCGGAGAGTGAGGTGTGACGCACGTGACCTGAGGAATGTCATAAGAACATAAGAATGGAGGAACACTGTAGAAGGCCCACTGGCCCATGCGAGGCAGGTCCCCATCAAAAACAACCTCTGCCTATAATGAGGACGGGTAGACGATGAAATCACGTGACTCCTGTGTTGTTGGGTTGGTGCTGACGTAGATCATGGTATACTGATGAAGATCATGGTATAAACTGTCGTAGATCATGGTATAAACTGGAGTAGATCATGGTATAAACTGACGTAGATCATGGTATAAACTGGCATAGATCATGGTATAAACTGACGTAGATCATGATATAAACTGGCGTAGATCATGGTATAAACTGGCGTAGATCATGGTATAAACTGACGTAGATCATGGTATAAACTGGCGTAGATCATGGTATAAACTGGCGTAGATCATGGTATAAACTGACGTAGATCATGGTATAAACTGTCGTAGATCATGGTATAAACTGTCGTAGATCATGGTATAAACTGGCGTAGATCATGGTATAAACTGTCGTAGATCATGGTGTAAACTGGCGTAGATCATGGTATAAACTGACGTAGATCATGGTATAAACTGGCGTAGATCATGGTATAAACTGATGTAGATCATAGTATAAACTGTCGTAGATCATGGTATAAACTGGCGTAGATCATGGTATAAACTGACGTAGATCATGGTATAAACTGGCATAGATCATGGTATAAACTGGCGTAGATCATGGTATAAACTGTCGTAGATCATCGTGTAAACTGGCGTAGATCATGGTATAAACTGACGTAGATCATGGTATAAACTGGCGTAGATCATGGTATAAACTGGCGTAGATCATGGTATAAACTGATGTAGATCATGGTATAAACTGACGTAGATCATAGTATAAACTGTCGTAGATCATGGTATAAACTGGCGTAGATCATGGTATAAACTCTCGTGGATAATGGTATAAACTGGCGTAGATCATGGTGTAAACTGGCGTAGATCATGGTGTAAACTGTCGTAGATCATGGTGCAAACTGGCGTAGATCATGGTGTAAACTGTCGTAGATCATGGTGTAAACTGGCGTAGATCATGGTATAAACTGACGTAGATCATGGTATAAACTGGCGTAGATCATGGTATAAACTGATGTAGATCATGGTATAAACTGGCGTAGATCATGGTATAAACTGGCGTAGATCATGGTGTAAACTGTCGTAGATCATGGTGTAAACTGGCGTAGATCATGGTATAAACTGACGTAGATCATGGTATAAACTGGCGTTGATCATGGTATAAACTGATGTAGATCATGGTATAAACTGACGTAGATCATAGTATAAACTGTCGTAGATCATGGTATAAACTGGCGTAGATCATGGTATAAACTGATGTAGATCAAGGTATAAACTGACGTAGATCATAGTATAAACTGTCGTAGATCATGGTATAAACTGGCGTAGATCATGGTATAAACTCTCGTAGATAATGGTATAAACTGGCGTAGATCATGGTGTAAACTGGCGTAGATCATGGTGTAAACTGTCGTAGATCATGGTATAAACTGACGTAGATCATGGTATAAACTGGCGTAGATCATGGTATAAACTGATGTAGATCATGGTATAAACTGACGTAGATCATGGTATAAACTGGCGTAGATCATGGTATAAACTGACGTAGATCATGGTATAAACTGGCGTAGATCATGGTATAAACTGGCGTAGATCATGGTATAAACTGATGTAGATCATGGTATGGTTTAGAAAGACACGTAAGCAAACACTATAACATATTTATTAGAAAACGTTTCGGTCCTGGGACCTTGATCACTTCTAACATACAGAGGTAGGAAGACATTACATATAGGCGGAGAGTGAGGTGTGACGCACGTGACCTGAGGAATGTCATAAGAACATAAGAATGGAGGAACACTGTAGAAGGCCCACTGGCCCATGCGAGGCAGGTCCCCATCAAAAACAACCTCTGCCTGTAATGAGGACGGGTAGACGATGAAATCACGTGACTCCTGTGTTGTTGGGTTGGTGCTGACGTAGATCATGGTATAAACTGATGTAGATCATGGTATAAACTGTCGTAGATCATGGTATAAACTGGCGTAGATCATGGTATAAACTGACGTAGATCATGGTATAAACTGGCATAGATCATGGTATAAACTGACGTAGATCATGATATAAACTGGCGTAGATCATGGTATAAACTGGCGTAGATCATGGTATAAACTGACGTAGATCATGGTATAAACTGGCGTAGATCATAGTATAAACTGGCGTAGATCATGGTATAAACTGACGTAGATCATGGTATAAACTGTCGTAGATCATGGTATAAACTGTCGTAGATCATGGTATAAACTGGCGTAGATCATGGTATAAACTGTCGTAGATCATGGTGTAAACTGGCGTAGATCATGGTATAAACTGACGTAGATCATGGTATAAACTGGCGTAGATCATGGTATAAACTGATGTAGATCATAGTATAAACTGTCGTAGATCATGGTATAACTGGCGTAGATCATGGTATAAACTGACGTAGATCATGGTATAAACTGGCATAGATCATGGTATAAACTGGCGTAGATCATGGTATAAACTGTCGTAGATCATCGTGTAAACTGGCTTAGATCATGGTATAAACTGACGTAGATCATGGTATAAACTGGCGTAGATCATGGTATAAACTGGCGTAGATCATGGTATAAACTGATGTAGATCATGGTATAAACTGACGTAGATCATAGTATAAACTGTCGTAGATCATGGTATAAACTGGCGTAGATCATGGTATAAACTCTCGTAGATAATGGTATAAACTGGCGTAGACCATGGTGTAAACTGGCGTAGATCATGGTGTAAACTGTCGTAGATCATGGTGTAAACTGGCGTAGATCATGGTGTAAACTGGCGTAGATCATGGTATAAACTGACGTAGATCATGGTATAAACTGGCGTAGATCATGGTATAAACTGATGTAGATCATGGTATAAACTGGCGTAGATCATGGTATAAACTGGCGTAGATCATGGTGTAAACTGTCGTAGATCATGGTGTAAACTGGCGTAGATCATGGTATAAACTGACGTAGATCATGGTATAAACTGATGTAGATCATGGTATAAACTGGCGTAGATCATGGTATAAACTGGCGTAGATCATGGTATAAACTGATGTAGATCATGGTATAAACTGGCGTAGATCATGGTATAAACTGACGTAGATCGTGGTATAAACTGGCGTAGATCATGGTATAAACTGACGTAGATCATGGTATAAACTGGCGTAGATCATGGTATAAACTGACGTAGATCATGGTATAAACTGGCGTAGATCATGGTATAAACTGATGTAGATCATGGTATAAACTGACGTAGATCATGGTATAAACTGGCGTAGATCATGGTATAAACTGACGTAGATCATGGTATAAACTGGCGTAGATCATGGTATAAACTGGCGTAGATCATGGTATAAACTGACGTAGATCATGGTATAAACTGTCGTAGATCATGGTATAAACTGGCGTAGATCATGGTATAAACTGACGTAGATCATGGTATAAATTGGCATAGATCATGGTATAAACTGTCGTAGATCATGGTATAAACTGGCGTAGATCATGGTATAAACTGATCTAGATCATGGTATAAACTGACGTAGATCATAGTATAAACTGTCGTAGATCATGGTATAAACTGGCGTAGATCATGGTATAAACTGACGTAGATCATGGTATAAACTGGCATAGATCATGGTATAAACTGTCGTAGATCATGGTATAAACTGGCGTAGATCATGGTATAAACTGACGTAGATCATGGTATAAACTGGCATAGATCATGGTATAAACTGGCGTAGATCATGGTATAAACTGTCGTAGATCATGGTGTAAACTGGCGTAGATCATGGTATAAACTGACGTAGATCATGGTATAAACTGGCGTAGATCATGGTATAAACTGATGTAGATCATGGTATAAACTGGCGTAGATCATGGTATAAACTGATGTAGATCATGGTATAAACTGACGTAGATCATAGTATAAACTGTCGTAGATCATGGTATAAACTGGCGTAGATCATGGTATATACTCTCGTAGATAATGGTATAAACTGGCGTAGATCATGGTGTAAACTGTCGTAGATCATGGTGTAAACTGGCGTAGATCATGGTATAAACTGACGTAGATCATGGTATAAACTGGCGTAGATCATGGTATAAACTGGCGTAGATCATGGTATAAACTGACGTAGATCATGGTATAAACTGGCGTAGATCATGGTATAAACTGGCGTAGATCATGGTATAAACTGACGTAGATCATGGTATAAACTGGCGTAGATCATGGTATAAACTGATGTAGATCATGGTATGGTTTAGAAACACACGTAAGCAAACACTATAACATATTTATTTGAAAACGTTTCGGTCCTGGGACCTTGATCACTTCTAACATACAGAGGTAGGAAGACATTACATATAGGCGGAGAGTGAGGTGTGACGCACGTGACCTGAGGAATGTCATAAGAACATAAGAATGGAGGAACACTGTAGAAGGCCCACTGGCCCATGCGAGGCAGGTCCCCATCAAAAACAACCTCTGCCTATAATGAGGACGGGTAGACGATGAAATCACGTGACTCCTGTGTTGTTGGGTTGGTGCTGACGTAGATCATGGTATAAACTGATGTAGATCATGGTATAAACTGTCGTAGATCATGGTATAAACTGGCGTAGATCATGGTATAAACTGACGTAGATCATGGTATAAACTGGCATAGATCATGGTATAAACTGTCGTAGATCATGGTATAAACTGGCATAGATCATGGTATAAACTGACGTAGATCATGATATAAACTGGCGTAGATCATGGTATAAACTGATCTAGATCATGGTATAAACTGACGTAGATCATAGTATAAACTGTCGTAGATCATGGTATAAACTGGCGTAGATCATGGTATAAACTGACGTAGATCATGGTACAAACTGGCATAGATCATGGTATAAACTGGCGTAGATCATGGTATAAACTGTCGTAGATCATGGTGTAAACTGGCGTAGATCATGGTATAAACTGACGTAGATCATGGTGTAAACTGGCGTAGATCATGGTATAAACTGATGTAGATCATGGTATAAACTGGCGTAGATCATGGTATAAACTGATGTAGATCATGGTATAAACTGACGTAGATCATGGTATAAACTGACGTAGATCATGGTATAAACTGGCGTAGATCATGGTATAAACTGGCGTAGATCATAGTATAAATTGACGTAGATCATGGTATAAACTGGCGTAGATCATGGTACAAACTGACGTAGATCATGGTATAAACTGACGTAGATCATGGTATAAACTGACGTAGATCATGGTATAAACTGACGTAGATCATGGTATAAACTGGCGTAGATCATGGTATAAACTGACGTAGATCGTGGTATAAACTGGCGTAGATCATGGTAAAAAGTGACATAGATCATGGTATAAACTGACGTAGATCATTATATAAAGTGGCGTAGATCATGGTATAAACTGTCGTAGATCATGGTATAAACTGTCGTAGATCATGGTATAAACTGGCGTAGATCATGGTATAAACTGGCGTAGATCATGGTATAAACTGGCGTAGATCATAGTATAAACTGGCGTAGATCATGGTATAAACTGGCATAGATCATGGTATAAACTGTCGTAGATCATGGTGTAAACTGGCGTAGATCATGGTATAAACTGGCGTAGATCATGGTATAAACTGGCGTAGATCATAGTATAAACTGGCGTAGATCATGGTATAAACTGGCGTAGGACAAGGAATAAACTGGCGTAGATCATGGTATAAACTGGCGTAGATCATGGTATAAACTGGCGTAGATCATGGAATAAACTTATAAACTGACGTAGATCATGGTATAAACTGGCGTAGATCATGGTATAAACTGGCGTAGATAATGGTAAACTGTCGTAGATCATGATGTAAACTGATGTAGATCATGGTATAAACTGGCGTAGATCATGGTATAAACTGGCGTAGATAATGGTAAACTGGCGTAGATCATGATGTAAACTGACGTAGATCATGGTATAAACTGGCGTAGATCATGGTGTAAACTGGGGTAGATCATGGTATAAACTGGCGTAGATCATGGTGTAAACTGGCGTAGATCATGGTATAACCTGACGTAGATCATGGTATAAACTGACGTAGATCATGGTATAAACTGGCGTAGATCATGGTATAAACTGACGTAGATCATGGTATAAACTGACGTAGATCATGGTATAAACTGGCGTAGATCATGGTATAAACTGGCGAAGATAATGCCATAAACTGGCGTAGATCGTGGAAAGAACTGGCGTAGACCATGGTATAAACTGACGTAGATCATGGTATAAACTGGCGTAGATCATGGTATAAACTGGCGTAGATCGTGGTATAAACTGGCGTAGATCGTGGTATAAACTGGGGTAGATCATGGTATAAACTGACGTAGATCATGGTATAAACTGGCGTAGATCATGGTGTAAACTGGCGTAGATCATGGTATAAACTGGCGTAGATCATGGTATAAACTGACATAGATCATGGTATAAACTGGCGTAGATCGTGGTATAAACTGGCTTAGATCATGGTATAAACTGGCTTAGATCATGGTATAAACTGGCGTAGATCATGGTATAAACTGGCGTAGATCATGGTATAAACTGGCGTAGATCATGGTATAAACTGGCGTAGATCATGGTATAAACTGGCATAGATCATGGTATAAACTGGCGTAGATCATGGTATAAACTGGTGTAGATCATGGTATAAACTGGCGTAGATCTTTGTATTATCTGACGTAGAACATGGTATAAACTGGCGTAGATCATGGTATAAACTGGCGTAGATCATGGTATAAACTGACGTAGATCATGGCATAAACTGCCGTAGATCATGGTATAAACTGACGTAGATCATGGTATAAACTGACGTAGATCATGGTATAAACTGACGTAGATCATGGTATAAACTGCCGTAGATCATGGTATAAACTGATGTAGATCATGGTATAAACTGACGTAGATCAAGGTATAAACTGACGTAGATCATGGTATAAACTGACGTAGATCATGGTATAAACTGACGTAGATCATGGTATAAACTGACGTAGATCATGGTATAAACTGACGTAGATCATGGTATAAACTGGCGTAGATCATGGTATAAACTGGCGTAGATCATGGTATAAACTGACGTAGATCATGGTATAAACTGACGAAGATCATTGTATAAACTGTCGTAGATCATGGTATATACTGACGTAGGTCATGGTGCAAACTGACGTAGATCATGGTATAAACTGACGTAGATCATGGTATTGTAGATCAATGGTTCAGAGAACCGACATGCTGATAAATTAGGCTCATGTATGGGTATGTTTATTAAGGAAACGTTTCGCCACACAGTGGCTTCATTAGTCCATACAAAGGAGAATCTTGAAGAACAGGAGGAGAATGAGGTAATCAGTCGGGCTCGGATAGAACCCGCCATCACAGTCATAAAACTCAAGACTGACGTGCTAGCCAGTGGTTAGTGAGTCGCTCTGCAGTTTATGACTGTGGCATGCAAAGAGTATGTCACATTTTATTCGATGTATGTACATACTCTCATATAGGCTGCCTCCCTACCAGCAAACCAGGTGCTAAGGGTTTAACAATCTTTGGGGGCCCCATCGTTAAATCTGTAGCTTGGTTCATTAACCAATCACAGACGAGCCTGCCAAATGCTGAGGCGTTGTGGTGTCACTCGTGGTCAGCATTTGCCAGACTCGTACAGCCGCTTGTTGCTCACGGTTCTCTCTCCCTGGCTTACCGTGTGGTACACTTAAACTCCATTCTTGTACATAGTGTACATAAGTGTATATTCTATAAATACTTGGTGAAAGAAAATACAAGTTAATTATTACTACTGCTGTGTTTATTATCGCTCCGAACCCATTACGACCAGGTCAACAGGCCAGTCACTACCTGTGTGAGTAATAATGACTCTCTGATCGTGTCATTATGGTCTCGTGAGTCAAGTGTGTTGAGGGCTGGTTTGTGATGAGTGACAGACATGTTTACTGGTGGTGGGTAAGTTGTACCACAAAGACACTTAAAGTCCAGAATTTGGTGAAAGAAAACGATGTTAATTTACCAACGTTGCTTTTAGTAAGTTCTGAAAATTCTCGTTAGTTGAGGTTACTTTTATGTCGTTAGAATTATTCCCTGTGAAGAGTGAAATCTTTGCAATAAAACCGACTCTTTCATTAATAATCATACAACCTGCTTCTCATATATATTTTAAGTTACTAAGTACTTTCATTAGACGATAATTCACATTGAGAGTAGTGAAGGTAGTGTAATATACCCACCAACGCAGGTGATCCAGAATTTGATGGAGAAACCTTGGATCCATTGTTCGCATGTTTCCACTGTTATTATCTAATAGGAAAGCAATTGTGTCCAAACTTAATTTTATATTCCTCTGTCCCAAGTATAAATAACTGGAGAAGTTGACTGGGTTTTGGATTACTGTGTTTTCTGTTGTGTAATTAAGAGGGTGTTTATGCATGTAATTAAATGGATGAGAATGAATGTAATTTATCGAAGATCCGGAAAGTAAATGACGACTTGTTTTTGCAGCGTCTTCTTTCACTGTACATGATTTATGAGGTTTATGTTGACATGACCTTGAGGTGCTTGTGCTTCCTCGTAGACAGCGATGTATCCACTTGTAGACAGTGGTAAAGCTGAAGCCAGTCGACTCAGCGATGGCACGGATGGACATGCCAGCAGCCCACAACTTTATAAAGTTAGATCGTTCACTGGCATTTGAGTGTTGAAACTTCCGTCTGATCCTCATTATAATTCTCTGTGAAAATGATATTGAATATTGTCATTGATTCATTTTGTCGCTTAAATTATCACTTTTTCTGGCTCCTTTTACATAATATAATTATGTAATACATAAATAATTCTGAGATTTTATATATATATATATATATATATATATATATATATATATATATATATATATATATATATATATATATATATTATATATATATATAAATATATATATGCAATAAGATCACAGTAAACAGGTGATTTCAAAATATACAAAACAACCACTCTGAAAGAATAGAGAAATTCCAAGCGCTTTCGTGACTACTCACATTATCAAGGAACTATGAAAGTAAAGCATCCAAGGAAGCTATATAAGGGGTCTGGCCAACACCTCACTATCAGATCCCACAACGGTTAAACACCTGACGCGCGCAGACCCAACTGGACAGGTCCTTTGCACAACTCACCCACAAACTATTCTACCCAAGAAAATTTAAAAATTATTATTTGTCCAGTGTATTATTAAATTCTTCCCAAATTCTGTTAATTATAAATGGATCTAATTTATATAAACCAAAGGAAATATTCATATTATTGTCAAAACTGCTTTTTATGAAACAAGATTCAATTATATTCCTGTCGACCATGGACTTGCTTGATACTACTTTCTCAACTTTTTGAAAATCAATTGGATGGTTAAAATCTCTTACATGAATAAATAGAGCATTGGAATCTTGTCCAGTTCTAATGCTATATTTATGTTGTTTTAATCTTAGTTCGAGATTTTTACCAGTTTGACCTTAATAAACTTTATCGCAAAATTTACAAGGAATCTTATAGACACATCCATCAGCATTTTGGGGGGAATTCTTTATCAAAAGTTTTTTTTTACTGTATCAAGATTTTTGAATACAACTTTAATATTAAAAGTCAACCATACCCCCGGCCGGGATTGAACCCGCGGTCATAGAGTCTCAAAACTCCAGCCCGTCGCGTTAGCCACTAGACCAGCTAGCCACAATAAGATTCATCCAACTAGGTATATTTCTACACCATAGGAAAGTTAGCACAGGCACCTCTGTGACCACAAATGCAAGTTTTTACAGACGAATCTCCAGCTAGCGTGGCCGTGACGAACTCTAGCTCAAGTCCCTTCACTGCCGTCAACATGACTCAAGAAATCGTAATGACACGATTGCAAACAAACCATACCCCCGGCCGGGATTGAACCCGCGGTCATAGAGTCTCAAAACTCCACGATTTCTTGAGTCATGTTGACGGCAGTGAAGGGACTTGAGCTAGAGTTCGTCAGGGCCATGCTAGCTGGAGATTCGTCTGCAAAAACTTGCATTTGTGGTCACAGAGGTGCCTGTGCTAACCTTCCTATGGTGTAGAAATATACCTAGTTGGATGAATCTTATTGTGGCTAGCTGGTCTAGTGGCTAACGCGACGGGCTGGAGTTTTGAGACTCTATGACCGCGGGTTCAATCCCGGCCGGGGGTATGGTTTATTTGCAATCGTGTCATTACGATTTCTTGAGTCATATTAAAAGTCTTAAGAAGAGAAGGCATATCAACCAAGTTTTCATGGTAAGGGAGAACCAACATATTTTTAGTTGAATAAGGCTGGTTGTCCCTTTTTGGATTGTAAAAAGGATTTCTAGCAACTTTAAAAGATTTATCAGTTACATTTCTTGGGTATTTTAAATCATTACCTATTTCATAAATTTTGGATATTTCCTCATCTATGAACTCAGGACTACAAATTCGTAAAGCTCTCAAAAACACTGATGAGAAAACAGACAGTTTGACTCTATCTTGATGCAAGGAATAATAGTGGACATAGGAACAGTTATTTGTAGGTTTTCTGTAATTTTTAAATTTGAATTCATTATTACCCTTAATAATTAAAACATCTAGAAAAGGCAATGAGTTATTTTCTTCAAACTCAACAGTAAAGTTTATAGAATGGGCTAAGCTATTTAATTTTCCAAGGAAATGGTGTATATCTACATTTTTGGGCATAAGACACAAAATATCATCAACATATCTGAACCATTTAGCTCTATTATGGAGGATTGTGTTAAGCAGCCTTGTTTCAAAAAATTCCATGTATAGGTTACTAAGAACAGGTGAAAGAGGATTTCCCATTGCCATACCAAACTTCTGAGTGTAAAACTTATCATTAAACACAAATTTTGCATCAACAATGCAAAGTTTAATAAGTTTAATGATAGTAGGAACTGCCAATGTAAATCATAGTTAACGAGTTCTTCACATAAGAAACTTAATAAATCATCAACAGGAACTTTCGTAAACAAGGAAGTAACATCAAAACTAACCATGTTAAAATCATTCAAGTCAGTCAAGGCGCTTAATTTATCAACCAAGTCTATGTTGTTTTTAACATTAAAGTTAGAAATTTTGCCAACAATAGGGCTCAAAATATCAACAAGCCATTTGGATAATTTATATGAAACTGACCCTATGGAGCTAATAATTGGTCTGACTGGATTCCCTGGTTTGTGTGTTTTTATTAATCCATACATGTAAGGTAAAGGAATAGAATTTCTCTATTCTTTCAGAGTGGTTGTTTTGCATATATATATATATATATATATATATATATATATATATATATATATATATATATATATATATATATATATATATATATATATATATATATATATATATATATATATATATATATAAAATATATATATATATATATATATATATATATATATATATATATATACATATATATAATAGTTCCTTGATAATGTGAGTAGTCACGAAAGCACTTGGAATTTCTCTATTCTTTCAGAGTGGTTGTTTTGCATATTCTGAAATCACCTGTTTACTGTGATCTTATT
>NW_027200018.1:0-25307 GCF_038502225.1 Cherax quadricarinatus
CAGAATGGGATGAACCACAGAATGCTTCCTCCTACCTAGGAACTAGAATGCCTGTGGGAAGAATCCCAAAGGCTGAAAATAAAAATGGGATATTGAAGGGATGAGGGAGAAGGGAAAATCGGGGGATGGAGACGATAGAATAAGGAAGGGGGGATTGGGGGGTAATTAGATTCTGTCTGAGGGTAGTTTATGTAAATTGTAAACAAAAAGGGACCCAACATTGACTCCTGTGAAACATTGCTTGTGACGTGCCCCCACTCTGATTTCTCCCCATTTATGTTCACTCTCTGCTGCCTATTTGACAACCATGGCTCTACCCAAAAAAAAAAATTCTCCTCTTATTCCGAGTGCCATAAGTTTCCTCAGTAGCTTCTAATGTGGAACTCTATTGAAAGCCTTACTGAAGTCCATATACACAATATCATATTCGATACCATGATCTACCTCCTTAAATACCTAAATGAAAAAAGTTAGTAAATTCGTAAGACAGGAACGCCCCTTTGTAAAACCGTGTTGAGATTCATTAATCAGACTATGCCTTTCAAGATAGCTACGAATTACCTTGGCAATTATTGATTCCAGAAATTTACCCACTATGGAGGTAAGGCTTATTGGTCTATAGTTCGAAGCTAAGGACCTGTCACATGCCTTGTAAATAGGTATTACATTTGCCATCTTCCACTTGTCAGGAACTATGCCAGTTTGAAGTTTTATGGTGTGGATGACTAGACTCATCCACACCATCGTGTGTCCTTGGGTAGCGAGTACAACATCCACTTCTGCTGGACACACTACTCTTAGGATCGTATGGTCCAGTGGATTAGGGCGTCATGTGTTTTCGCCCACCATAAGGCAGGCCAAAGCAGCGATCCAGAGAGGAAATGCCTGCAGCATTTCGAGCAGGTGGCCACAGCCGGGGAGCAGGACGAAGTATTCAAGATGTAGCTCTGAGTTGTTATCTACGTTGTTTTACTTTCCATTGTATTTTTGGGAATGTTTTTGTCGATGTATTTTGTATTTAAATAAAATGTATATTAAATATAGGGGGTGGTAGAAGAAAATTCTCAAACAGCTTCAAGAAGAATATTGAGTTTTCCCTGAAACAAGTTTATTCTTTTCTCTGAGGATGAGGGTCCTCGGGACAGTTCTAGAGGTGGTACCTACTTATACATATATTTATATATATATATATATATATATATATATATATATTATATATATATATATATATATATATATATATATATATATATATATATATATATATATATATATATATATATATACAAAACAACCACTCTGAAAGAATAGAGAAATTCCAAGCGCTTTCGTGACTACTCACATTATCAAGGAACTATGAAAGTAAAGCATCCAAGGAAGCTATATAAGGGGTCTGGCCAGCACCTCACTATCAGATCCCACAACGGTTAAACACGTGACCCGCTGCGACCCAACTTGGATAGGTCCCTTGCACAACTCACCCACAAACTATTCTACCCAAGAAAATTTAAAAATTATTTGTCCAGTGTATTATTAAATTCTTCCCAAATTCTATTAATTATAAATGGATCTAATTTATATAAACCAAAGGAAATATTCATATTATTGTCAAAACTGCTTTTTATGAACAAGATTCAATTATATTCCTGTCGACCATGGACTTGCTTCATACTTCTTTCTCAACTTTTTGAAAATCAATTGGATGGTTAAAATCTCTTATATGAATAAATAGAGCATTGGAATCTTGTCCAGTTCTATCACCTGTTTACTGTGATCTTATTGCATACATATATATATATATATATATATATATATATATATATATATATATATATATATATATATATATATATATATATATATATATATATATATGTCGTGCCGAATAGGCAGAACTTGCGATCTTGGCTTAAATAGCAACGCTCATCTTGCCATATAGGACAAGCGAAAATTTGTGTATGCAATAATTTCACCAAAATCATTCTGAACCTAACGAAAAAAATATATTTCACTGTGTTTGTTTAGTATTAAATTACTGTAAGCAAATCTAAAATATATTTAGTTGGGTTAGGCTAAAATAAATTGCGCTTGTTATAATAAGGTTAGGTAAGTTTTCTAAGATTCTTCTGAAGCAAAATAAAAAAAATTACATTAACATTAATGAAAAAAATATATCTTTAAACGTATAAGAGAAAATTTTAGAAAGGACTTAATTTTCAATGAGTTCTTGCTAATTGACCAGTTTTACATATTCGGCACGACATATATATATATATATATATATATATATATATATATATATATATATATATATATATATATATATATATATATATATATATATATATATTAGTATGGAGCGAAACAGAATGACTTCAAGAGTGTATCAGTCTGTAGTGGAAGGAAGACAGAGTAGGGGTCGGCCTAGGAAAGGTTGGAGGGAGGGGGTAAAGGAGGTTTTGTGTGCGAGGGGCTTGGACTTCAAGCAGGCATGCGTGAGGGTGTTTGATAGGAGTGAATGGAGACAAATGGTTTTTAATACTTGACGTGCTGTTGGAGTGTGAGCAAAGTAACATTTATGAAGGGGTTCAGGGAAACCGGCAGGCCGGACTTGAGTCCTGGAGATGGGAAGTACAGTGCCTGCACTCTGAAGGAGGGGTGTTAATGTTGCAGTTTAAAAACTGTAGTGTAAAGCACCCTTCTGGCAAGACAGTGATGGAGTGAATGATGGTGAAAGTTTTTCTTTTTCGGGCCACCCTGCCTTGGTGTAGGCGAAACGTTTGGAAATAAAGATACCTAACTGTCGCTATGTGTCTTACCAAACAACCTGTCCCTCTTTTATTCCATTTTAATATCCAGAATGAAATGAGCCTAGTCAGGGACACCAACGTATGTCCATGGGTAGCCAGTACATCATCCAGTTCTGCTGGACGCACTACTCTTAAGGATTGTATGGTCCCATGAATTAACGCGTCATGTGTTTTCGCACGCAACCAGGCAGGCCAAAACAGCATCGGGTCGACTCCTTGTCTAGTTGCAGTGTTGTTATTGATGAATACCACTTGTTCGTGGGCACAATAATATAAAATACTACTCGTTGTACTAGTACACCAAACAGGGACTAGAATGAATTTAGCCATGAGTCCTCCACACCAACGTATGTCCTTGGCTAGTCGTAGTGTTGTTATTGATATATATATATATATATATATATATATATATATATATATATATATATATATATATATATATATATATATATATATATATATATATATATATATATATATATATATATATATTTATATATATGTATATATATATATATATATATATATATATATATATATATATATATATATATATATATATATATATATATATATATATATATATATATATATATATATATATATATATATATATATATATATATATATATATATATATATATATATATATATATAAATATAGGGAGGTACCACCTCTAGAACTATTGTAGGGACCCTCATCGTCAGAGAAAAGAATAAACTTGCTTCTGGGAAAACTCAAGATTCTCCCTGAAGCTGTTTGAGAATTTTCTCCTACCACCCCCTATATTATGTATATATATTTTATTTAAAGACAAAATACATTGACAAAACATTCACAAAAATATGATACAAAGTAAAACAACATAGGTAACTCAGAGCTACATCTCGAATACTTCGTCCAGCTCCCCTGCAGTGGGCCGCGTGCCCAGAATGCTGCAGGCATTTCCTCTCTGGATCGCAACACTGAGTCTCTGAAAGAGGAAGCTGGTCGCCCTGTGGTCCTTGGTTTCTATGATGAGCTTTTCACCCAGCTCTTTGAGGAACTTTAGAGCACACTTGCCCCATGCTCCAAGTGTCTCCGACCCTATTGGAATGAAGTTATAGCAAGGGGGAAGGTCTTCATATTTTCGGATCTTCTGGGTCTCCCTGTGGCTGGCAGCTCCACCCCCTTCCACTACAGAGTATGGCAAGTAGGTGTCTGCCAATGTGGCAGCACAGGTGTAGTCCCAGGCAATCTGCTTTCCATCCTTCCAGGGTAGCATAGTGGCTCCATCAGGACGCTTTTGACTTCCATCAGACCTCTGTACTTGGGGTTCCCGTTGAGCTGGGCAACGGGCTGTGGCGAGGCTTCTCTTTATTATGTCATTGATCTCCTCATGTCTGGCATACTTCCCTTCTGCTGTGTGGCACACGAGACCATGGAGTCCGAATTGATCAGCTGTCGCCCTGCCGCAAATACACCTATGTTCGGTGAGGATGGGGGCGGCTAGGCGAAGAGCAACACCAATCCGAATGGCCTGTGGGTCGAGACGGGTGCCCAGGGAGGAATTGGGAACAGCTAACAGGAAATCTCCTGAGTGTGGTGCCTTCAGTGCCAGGAGACGAGCTTTGTTCTTTCCTGAAGCATTGGAGAGCATTGTGTTGGCGATTTTTTCCATGATCGGTTTGTCCCAGTGGGACTGTTTGTGCTGTTTGGGAGGAGCTGGTCTACTGGAGGAGTCTGTAAGGGTGTCCCACCGAATTGCTGCTTCAGTAAACCTGGGGTCTTGAGCTCCTACCAAGTCTCTCAAGCGTTCGGGCACTATCTTCTTGACTAATGCACTGGAAGCCAAACACGAAGACAGAAAAGCAGGTAAAGCAACATGCGTTGCTTTACGCACCCCTATACCTCCCAGTCGCACTGGGAGGGTTGCCTGATCCCATTGCTCATCCTCTAGTGACAGGTTCAGTGCCTTCTTAAAAGTTGATCTCAGGTGTGCATCATATTCATCAAGTGTTGGGTTGTCAAAAGAGGGTGCACACCTCAAGAAGTAAGTGAGTCTTGGCATAGTAAGACACCTTGTGAGGAGATACAGAGCATCATGGGCATCAAGATCGCTTATTCTCTCCTCCATTCTCATAAGGTCATTCAATTTGTCCCTGAGGACAGTATCGATGGCCTGGTGACCCAGCGGTGCCCCCAAGAGGGTACTGTTGGACGGAGTTGTAGTTGAGATTTCCGGGAGGATTCTTCGAACAGCATATATATATATATATATATATATATATATATATATATATATATATATATATATATATATATATATATATATATATATATATATATATATATATATACATGTATATATATATATTTATATACATATGTATATGTATATATTTATATATACATATATATACATTTATATTTATATATATATATATATATATATATATATATATATATATATATATATATAAAATATATATAAATATATACATATATATGTTTATATGTACATATATATGTATATATATATATATATATATATATATATATATATATATATATGTATAAATATATATGTTTATATCTACATATATATATATATATATATATATATATACATATGTATATATTATATATATATATATATATATATATATATATATATATATATATATATATATATATATATATATATATATATATATATATATATATATATATATATATATATATATAAGTAGTCAAAAAAGCGGCAGAGCGAGGTATCCGGTTTTAGGGGTGCGGCTGAGCGAGGACTTCCGGAAAAGGCATGCGGCTGAGCGAGGTATCCGGTCTAGGACCAGCAGCTGGAGGGTCACCTTTTCACACCTAGGTGTTACTTCCGGTTTTGACCATGACCTCGCCCTCGAGACTACCTCACCCTTGACCCCCCAACCAATACCCCCGCCCACGACCCCCCCCCCTTCGCGACCCCGCCGTCGCGCCGCGCGCCCGCCCGCGCGCCTGCCCGCGCCCTTCGCGACCCCCCGCCCGCGCGCCCGCCCGCGCGCCCCGCCCCGCCCGCGCGCCCGCCCGCGCCCTTCGCGACCCCCGCCCGCGCCTTCTGCTGCGCCTTCTGCAGCGTCATCCGGATCGCCCCCGCGCCTCGAATTTTTTTCCGATTTTTTTCGAATTTTTTTTGAATTTCATTTTCTTGTGCTCTCCATCTCCTCGGATCAAGTTTTTAAGGTTCCCCCTCTCACTTTCACCCCCATCCCAAAATTTCTCGATATTACCAAGTTTTTGGATTCCCCCCTATGGGGGTTTCGAAAGTCTCCATCTCCTCGGATCAATTTCCCCCCTATGGGGTTTTCGAAATTCCTCGGATCAAGTTTTTTGGGTCCCCCTCCCACTTTCACCCCCCCCCAATCCCCAAAAATTTCTCGATATCAAAGTCTCCACTTCAGATCTCGGATCCCCCTCCCACTTTCACCCCCCAACCCCAAAAATTTCTCGATATCAAAGTCTCCACTTCCTCGGATCCCCCTCCCACTTTCACCCACCCCCCACCTCAAATTTTTCTCGATAATACCAAGACTCCATCTCCTCGGATCAAATTTTTTGGATCCCCCCTATGGGTTTTCGAAATTCTCCATCTCCTTGGATCAAGGTTTTTTTTTTGGATTGTCCCTCCTTCCACCCCCCCCCAACCCCAAAAATTTCTCAATATTACAAGTTTTTGCATTCCCCCCTATGGGGGTTTTCGAAATTCTCCATCTCCTTGGATCAAATTTTTAAGGTTCTCCCCCCTCCCACTTTCACTTTCACCCCCCCCCCCCAAACCCCAAAATTTCTCGATAATACAAGTTTTGGATTCCCCCCTATGGGGGTTTCGAAATTCTTATGATCTCCTCGGATCAAGTTTTTTTTTGGATTCCCCCCTATGGGGTTTTCGAAATTCTCCATCTCCTTGGATCAAATTTTTGGGTACCCCTCTCACTTTCACTCCCACCCCAAAATTTCTCGATAATACCAAGACTCCATCTCCTTGGATCAAGGTTTTTTGGATTCCCCCCTCTGGGGGTAAGCATTCAAATGAACTCCTCCTATGGGGCATGGTGCTCTCTCTTACTACAGGTCTAAACAAGTGTGACGTCAGTATTCCTCTCATTAATGTGTTTACTCGGCGGTCAGTGACGTCACGCGATGACCCCCCCCCCACACACAGGCTGAATCATGACGACCCTTTTAGTTCATTCAAGTTAATAAGGGGATATAGTACCTACATCATAGGGAAAACATTTTCACTCTTAACCCAGGTTAATCCAAATAATTTCACATTTTTGTTTCGTTAATACCCACAACAATCCAACAATTTCTTTACAACACAAGTCTAGACATTTTTTAACTATTTCATCTCAGGTCACTCCCCCACGAAGTAACCTCCTCCCCACCCTCCCGAACCCTCACACTCCAACCAACACCTCACAATTTTCACTCATAACCCCCAATTTTTCTCGTTTTAACCCTTTTAGTTCATTAAAGTTAATAAGGGGATACACTACATCAGAAAGTCACCACAACACTTATAACCACTTTTCGATAAATTCACCAGTCACAATTTTACATATTACGAAGTTAATACGCACTTTTACTTTGAACACCTTCAAAACACTCTCTTAAATCATTTGAATACTCACAAAAATACCTTTATACATTTCCAAACAACACTGAAATACTCCAAAACATCATTCGAACACCCCCAAAATCACCTCTGAATACTCCCAGAACACCTTCATAAGTACTCTTGCACATCATTTGAACACCTTCATAAGTACTCTCATAATCATTTGTACACCTTCAAAAAACACCTTTGAATACTCACATAAACACCCTTGAACACCTTCAAAACACCTTTGAATAACCTCAAAACACCTTTGAACACCTTCAAAACACCCTTGAACACCCTTGATCACCTTCAAAAAAACAACATTTGAACACACTCAAAAACACCTTTGAACACCTTTGAACATTTCCAAACAACACTGAAACACTTCCAAAAACACCATTTGAGTACTCCCAAATACACCACTGAATACACTCAAAAACACCACCAAAATCACCATGAAACACTTCCAAAAAACACAATTTGAGTACTCCCAATTACACCACTGAATACTACTAAAACACCGCTGAATTCAATCAAAACACCCTTCAACACCTTCAAAACACCTTTGAACACCTTTGAACATTTCCAAAAACACTATTTGAGTACTCCCAATTACACCACTGATTACTACTAAAACACCGCTGAATTCAATCAAAACACCCTTCAACACCTTCAAACACCCTTGAACACCTTCAAAACAATCTTGAACACCTTCAAAAAAACCTTTGAACATTTCAACACTGAATCACTTCCAAAAACACTATTTGAGTACTCCCAATTACACCACTGATTACTACTAAAACACCGCTGAATTCAATCAAAACACCCTTCAACACCTTCAAACACCCTTGAACACACTCAAAACACCCTTCAACACCTTCAAAACACCTTTGAATAACCTCAAAACACCTTTGAACACATTCAAAACACTCTCATAATCATTTGAACACACTCAAAACACCTTTGAATAACCTCAAAACACCTTTGAACACCTTCAAAACATCCCTTGAACACCCTTGATCACCTTCAAAAAAAACAACATTTGAACACACTCAAAACACCTTTGAACACCTTTGAACATTTCCAAACAACACTGAAACACTTCCAAAAACACCATTTGAGTACTCCCAAATACACCACTGAATACTAAAACACCACTGTATACACTCAAAACACCACCAAAATCACCATAAACTAAGATCAACACCCACATCCCACAACACCCACAACCCACAACACCCACAATTTTTTCTCGTTTTATCTAATTTCATCAGAAAGTCACAACACCCACACCTCCCATTTTTTTTCTCGTTTTAACCCTTTTAGTTCATTAAAGTTAATAAGGGGACACACTACATCAGAAAAAGTCACAAAAACAACCCACTTATAACGTCTTTTCGGTATCTCTAGTTCGACAACAACACCCACATCCCACAACACCCACATCCCACACCACACACACACACACACACACATACACACACATCCCTAACCTAGCCTAACCTAACCTAACTTATCCTATCCTAACCTAACCTAACCTAACCTAACCTAACCTAACCTAACCTAACCTAACTTATCCTAACCTAGCCTAACCTAACCTAACCTAACCTTACCTAACTTACCTAACTTAACCTAACCTAGCCTAACCTAACCTAACCTAACCTTACCTAACTTATCCTAACCTAACCTAACCTAACCTAACCGAACCTACCCTAACCTAACCTTACCTAACATAACCTAACCTAGCCTAACCTAACCTAACCTAACTTAACCTAACCCAACCTAACCTAACCTAACCTAGCCTAACCTAACTTAACCTAACCTAACCTAACCTAACCTACCCTAACCTAACCTAACCTAACCTATCTTAACCTTACCTAACCTAACCTAACCTAGCCGAACCTATCCTAACCTAACCTAAAATATATTGGAACACTTCCAAAAATACATTAGAGTACTCCAGAATTACTTTGAACGACTCCATTTTGGATATTTCCAAATTAGTTTTGAAAACTTTATCGTAAAATCGAACATTATTTTCTTGTTGGTAAACACACTCAATGGTAGAAATATTTACTCGATTTCCGAATAGAAACACTTTCCTCGCTCTGAGAGACTCATTGTGGGTCACCCCTTCCCCCCCCCCAACACCACTGGGTAACGCGGTTCACACCCAAGGTAGAACATAACACCTGCGTCAACTCAGGACAGACAGACGCCATGAAATGCGGGTAACATCCAAGGTAGAAAATCATCTCTTTCCAGACCAACTGTCTATCCTAACCTAACCTAACCTAACCTAACCTAATTCCTAACCTAACCTAACCTCACCTAACCGAACCTAACCTAACTCCATCAATCACCTCTATCCTAACCTAACCTAACCTAACCTAACCCAACCTAACTCCATCAAACACCTCTATCCTAACCTAACCTAACCTATCCTAACCTAACCTAACTCCATCAAACACCTCGAATACTACCTAACTTAACCTAACCTAACCTTACCTAACCTACCGAACCTAACCTAACCTAACCTAACCTATCCTAACCTGTCCTAACCTAACCTAACCTATCCTAACCTAACCTAACCTAACCTAACCTAACTTATCCTAAGCTAACCTAACCTAACTTATCCTAACCTAACCTATCCTAACCTAACCTAACCTAAAATAACGAACCTAACCTAACTTATCCTAATCTAATCTAACCTAACCTAACTTATCCTAACCTAACCTAACTTATCCTAACCTAACCTAACCTAACCTAACCTAAAATAACCTAACCTAACTTATCCTAACCTACTCACTTTACTTTGAACACCTTCAAAACACTCTCATACATCATTTGAGACCCCCTTTTCTCAATATCTCTCATCCACAACCTTTATCATCTCACTACAGAACAACCCCAAGATTACTTCGAACACTCTCATAAAGCATTTGAGTACTCACATAAACACTTTTGAACATTTCCAAACAACACTGAAGCACTTCCAAAATATCATTTTGATTACTCCCAAATAAGATTTGACAGCTCTAATTTATCTACACTTACACATTTCATTAAATTACATCTCATCCCCCCAAACTCCTCCCTCATTCTCCAGACTTTACAACATTAGCACAAAAAAAAACTAACTCATACACTTATGACATGAGACATTACCATATCTAACACACTGACTAACTTTGAACCAACTCTGAACACCACTGATCTTCTTCAAAAAATGCTCTGCACATCATTTGAACACCTTCAAGAAAACACCATCAAACACCTCCGAATACTCCCAAAAAACACTACTGATTACTACCAAATCACCACTGAATACTACCAATCACCGTCAAAATCACCAGAAACTAAGTTTAACATCACCATCTAACATCCTTTTTATAGAAATCCCCTCAAATCACTATAACCAAGAACTCCCTCCCCATTTGGCGCATGAAAAAAAAAAGCATGAACACAAACCTAATACGCAAACACTTAGTACATGATCACCATCAACTGAAAACATATCTTGTACACACACATAATATAAGACAATCACCAACTACAATCACCCATGTTCACTTACCTCAAAATCACTAATATCACAGAAAACAATCATTTTTATAAACATTTCACACACACACACACAAAAAAAATCATATTTGACAATATCTAAGCGCACTCACCTCACTACCACCAACACACGATGTCTCACCTCACAGGACCGACGAGCTCACCTCCAGTGACGTCACACTCCCATTGTGTTACTTGGTGGTTGGTAACATCACACCTAACCCCCCCCTTGTTTCAACCTGTTGTACCCTACATTATCTAAGAACACTATATCCAAGACGATTACCAGATTTTATGATCCCCAACACCAAGATCACAGAAAACACACATTTTTATAATTATTCACACAAAAATCACGATCACCAATTCCACTTGGTGTTGGGGATCATAAAATCTGGTAATCGTCTTGGATATAGTGTTCTTAGATAATGTAGGGTACAACAGGTTGAAACAAGGTTGAAACAAGGGGGGGTTAGGTGTGATGTTACCAACCACCAAGTAACACAATGGGAGTGTGACGTCACTGGAGGTGAGCTCGTCGGTCCTGTGAGGTGAGACATCGTGTGTTGGTGGTAGTGAGGTGAGTGCGCTTAGATATTGTCAAATATGATTTTTTTTTGTGTGTGTGTGTGTGAAATGTTTATAAAAATGATTGTTTTCTGTGATATTAGTGATTTTGAGGTAAGTGAACATGGGTGATTGTAGTTGGTGATTGTCTTATATTATGTGTGTGTACAAGATATGTTTTCAGTTGATGGTGATCATGTACTAAGTGTTTGCGTATTAGGTTTGTGTTCATGCTTTTTTTTTTTTCATGCGCCAAATGGGGAGGGAGTTCTTGGTTATAGTGATTTGAGGGGATTTCTATAAAAAGGATGTTAGATGGTGATGTTAAACTTAGTTTCTGGTGATTTTGACGGTGATTGGTAGTATTCAGTGGTGATTTGGTAGTAATCAGTAGTGTTTTTTGGGAGTATTCGGAGGTGTTTGATGGTGTTTTTTTGAAGGTGTTCAAATGATGTGCAGAGCATTTTTTGAAGAAGATCAGTGGTGTTCAGAGTTGGTTCAAAGTTAGTCAGTGTGTTAGATATGGTAATGTCTCATGTCATAAGTGTATGAGTTAGTTTTTTTTTGTGCTAATGTTGTAAAGTCTGGAGAATGAGGGAGGAGTTTGGGGGGATGAGATGTAATTTAATGAAATGTGTAAGTGTAGATAAATTAGAGCTGTCAAATCTTATTTGGGAGTAATCAAAATGATATTTTGGAAGTGCTTCAGTGTTGTTTGGAAATGTTCAAAAGTGTTTATGTGAGTACTCAAATGCTTTATGAGAGTGTTCGAAGTAATCTTGGGGTTGTTCTGTAGTGAGATGATAAAGGTTGTGGATGAGAGATATTGAGAAAAGGGGGTCTCAAATGATGTATGAGAGTGTTTTGAAGGTGTTCAAAGTAAAGTGAGTAGGTTAGGATAAGTTAGGTTAGGTTATTTTAGGTTAGGTTAGGTTAGGTTAGGTTAGGATAAGTTAGGTTAGGTTAGGATAAGTTAGGTTAGGTTAGATTAGATTAGGATAAGTTAGGTTAGGTTCGTTATTTTAGGTTAGGTTAGGTTAGGATAGGTTAGGTTAGGATAAGTTAGGTTAGGTTAGCTTAGGATAAGTTAGGTTAGGTTAGGTTAGGTTAGGTTAGGATAGGTTAGGTTAGGTTAGGACAGGTTAGGATAGGTTAGGTTAGGTTAGGTTAGGTTCGGTAGGTTAGGTAAGGTTAGGTTAGGTTAAGTTAGGTAGTATTCGAGGTGTTTGATGGAGTTAGGTTAGGTTAGGATAGGTTAGGTTAGGTTAGGATAGAGGTGTTTGATGGAGTTAGGTTGGGTTAGGTTAGGTTAGGTTAGGTTAGGATAGAGGTGATTGATGGAGTTAGGTTAGGTTCGGTTAGGTGAGGTTAGGTTAGGTTAGGAATTAGGTTAGGTTAGGTTAGGTTAGGTTAGGATAGACAGTTGGTCTGGAAAGAGATGATTTTCTACCTTGGATGTTACCCGCATTTCATGGCGTCTGTCTGTCCTGAGTTGACGCAGGTGTTATGTTCTACCTTGGGTGTGAACCGCGTTACCCAGTGGTGTTGGGGGGGGGAAGGGGTGACCCACAATGAGTCTCTCAGAGCGAGGAAAGTGTTTCTATTCGGAAATCGAGTAAATATTTCTACCATTGAGTGTGTTTACCAACAAGAAAATAATGTTCGATTTTACGATAAAGTTTTCAAAACTAATTTGGAAATATCCAAAATGGAGTCGTTCAAAGTAATTCTGGAGTACTCTAATGTATTTTTGGAAGTGTTCCAATATATTTTAGGTTAGGTTAGGATAGGTTCGGCTAGGTTAGGTTAGGTAAGGTTAAGATAGGTTAGGTTAGGTTAGGTTAGGGTAGGTTAGGTTAGGTTAGGTTAGGTTAAGTTAGGTTAGGCTAGGTTAGGTTAGGTTAGGTTGGGTTAGGTTAAGTTAGGTTAGGTTAGGTTAGGCTAGGTTAGGTTATGTTAGGTAAGGTTAGGTTAGGGTAGGTTCGGTTAGGTTAGGTTAGGTTAGGTTAAGTTAGGTTAGGTTAGGCTAGGTTAGGTTAGGTTAGGATAAGTTAGGTAAGGTTAGGTTAGGTTAGGTTAGGCTAGGTTAGGATAAGTTAGGTTAGGTTAGGTTAGGTTAGGTTAGGTTAGGTTAGGTTAGGTTAGGTTAGGATAAGTTAGGTTAGGTTAGGCTAGGTTAGGGATGTGTGTGTATGTGTGTGTGTGTGTGTGGGGTGTGGGATGTGGGTGTTGTGGGATGTGGGTGTTGTTGTCGAACTAGAGATACCGAAAAGACGTTATAAGTGGGTTGTTTTTGTGACTTTTTCTGATGTAGTGTGTCCCCTTATTAACTTTAATGAACTAAAAGGGTTAAAACGAGAAAAAAATGGGAGGTGTGGGTGTTGTGACTTTCTGATGAAATTAGATAAAACGAGAAAAAATTGTGGGTGTTGTGGGTTGTGGGTGTTGTGGGATGTGGGTGTTGATCTTAGTTTATGGTGATTTTGGTGGTGTTTTGAGTGTATACAGTGGTGTTTTAGTATTCAGTGGTGTATTTGGGAGTACTCAAATGGTGTTTTTGGAAGTGTTTCAGTGTTGTTTGGAAATGTTCAAAGGTGTTCAAAGGTGTTTTGAGTGTGTTCAAATGTTGTTTTTTTTGAAGGTGATCAAGGGTGTTCAAGGGATGTTTTGAAGGTGTTCAAAGGTGTTTTGAGGTTATTCAAAGGTGTTTTGAGTGTGTTCAAATGATTATGAGAGTGTTTTGAATGTGTTCAAAGGTGTTTTGAGGTTATTCAAAGGTGTTTTGAAGGTGTTGAAGGGTGTTTTGAGTGTGTTCAAGGGTGTTTGAAGGTGTTGAAGGGTGTTTTGATTGAATTCAGCGGTGTTTTAGTAGTAATCAGTGGTGTAATTGGGAGTACTCAAATAGTGTTTTTGGAAGTGTTTCAGTGTTGTTTGGAAATGTTCAAAGGTGTTTTTGAAGGTGTTCAAGATTGTTTTGAAGGTGTTCAAGGGTGTTTGAAGGTGTTGAAGGGTGTTTTGATTGAATTCAGCGGTGTTTTAGTAGTAATCAGTGGTGTAATTGGGAGTACTCAAATAGTGTTTTTGGAAATGTTCAAAGGTGTTCAAAGGTGTTTTGAAGGTGTTGAAGGGTGTTTTGATTGAATTCAGCGGTGTTTTAGTAGTATTCAGTGGTGTAATTGGGAGTACTCAAATTGTGTTTTTTGGAAGTGTTTCATGGTGATTTTGGTGGTGTTTTGAGTGTATTCAGTGGTGTTTTAGTATTCAGTGGTGTATTTGGGAGTACTCAAATGGTGTTTTTGGAAGTGTTTCAGTGTTGTTTGGAAATGTTCAAAGGTGTTCAAAGGTGTTTTTGAGTGTGTTCAAATGTTGTTTTTTTGAAGGTGATCAAGGGTGTTCAAGGGTGTTTTGAAGGTGTTCAAAGGTGTTTTGAGGTTATTCAAAGGTGTTTTGAAGGTGTTCAAGGGTGTTTATGTGAGTATTCAAAGGTGTTTTTTGAAGGTGTACAAATGATTATGAGAGTACTTATGAAGGTGTTCAAATGATGTGCAAGAGTACTTATGAAGGTGTTCTGGGAGTATTCAGAGGTGATTTTGGGGGTGTTCGAATGATGTTTTGGAGTATTTCAGTGTTGTTTGGAAATGTATAAAGGTATTTTTGTGAGTATTCAAATGATTTAAGAGAGTGTTTTGAAGGTGTTCAAAGTAAAAGTGCGTATTAACTTCGTAATATGTAAAATTGTGACTGGTGAATTTATCGAAAAGTGGTTATAAGTGTTGTGGTGACTTTCTGATGTAGTGTATCCCCTTATTAACTTTAATGAACTAAAAGGGTTAAAACGAGAAAAATTGGGGGTTATGAGTGAAAATTGTGAGGTGTTGGTTGGAGTGTGAGGGTTCGGGAGGGTGGGGAGGAGGTTACTTCGTGGGGGAGTGACCTGAGATGAAATAGTTAAAAAATGTCTAGACTTGTGTTGTAAAGAAATTGTTGGATTGTTGTGGGTATTAACGAAACAAAAATGTGAAATTATTTGGATTAACCTGGGTTAAGAGTGAAAATGTTTTCCCTATGATGTAGGTACTATATCCCCTTATTAACTTGAATGAACTAAAAGGGTCGTCATGATTCAGCCTGTGTGTGTGGGGGTCATCGCGTGACGTCACTGACCGCCGAGTAAACACATTAATGAGAGGAATACTGACGTCACACTTGTTTAGACCTGTAGTAAGAGAGAGCACCATGCCCCATAGGAGGAGTTCATTTGAATGCTTACCCCCAGAGGGGGGAATCCAAAAAACCTTGATCCAAGGAGATGGAGTCTTGGTATTATCGAGAAATTTTGGGGTGGGAGTGAAAGTGAGAGGGGTACCCAAAAATTTGATCCAAGGAGATGGAGAATTTCGAAAACCCCATAGGGGGGAATCCAAAAAAAAACTTGATCCGAGGAGATCATAAGAATTTCGAAACCCCCATAGGGGGGAATCCAAAACTTGTATTATCGAGAAATTTTGGGGTTGGGGGGGGGTGAAAGTGGGAGGGGGGAACCTTAAAAATTTGATCCAAGGAGATGGAGAATTTCGAAAACCCCCATAGGGGGGAATGCAAAAACTTGTAATATTGAGAAATTTTTGGGGTTGGGGGGGTGGTGGTGGAAGGAGGGACAATCCAAAAAAAACCTTGATCCAAGGAGATGGAGAATTTCGAAAACCCATAGGGGGATCCAAAAAATTTGATCCGAGGAGATGGAGTCATGGTATTATCGAGAAACCCTTTGAGGGGGGGGTGGGTGAAAGTGGGATGGGGAACCGAGGAGATGGAGTCTTGGTATTATCGAGAAATTTTTGGGGTTGGGGGGGTGAAAGTCGGAGGGGGATCCGAGGAAGTGGAGACTTTGATATTGAGAAATTGTTTGGGGATGGGGGTTGAAAGGAGGGGTACCCAAAAAACTTGATCCGAGGAATTGGAGAATTTCGAAAAACTTGATCCGAGGAGATGGAGACTTTCGAAACCCCCATAGGGGGGAATCCAAAAACTTGGTAATATCGAGAAATTTTGGGATGGGGGTGAAAGTGAGAGGGGGAACCTTAAAAACTTGATCCGAGGAGATGGAGAGCACAAGAAAATGAAATTCAAAAAAAATTCGAAAAAAATCGGAAAAAAATTCGAGGCGCGGGGGCGATCCGGACGACGCTGCAGAAGGCGCAGCAGAAGGCGCGGGCGGGGGTCGCGAAGGGCGCGGGCGGGCGCGCGGGTGGGGCGCGCGGGCGCGGGCGGGCGCGCGGCGGGGGGTCGCGAAGGGCGCGGGCGGGGCGCGCGCGGGGCGCGGGCGCGCGGCGCGACGGCGGGGTCGCGAAGGGGGGGGGGGGTCGTGGGCGGGGGTATTGGTTGGGGGGGGTCAAGGGTGAGGTAGTCTCGAGGGCGAGGTCATGGTCAAAACCGGAAGTAACACCTAGGTGTGAAAAGGTGACCCTCCAGCTGCTGGTCCTAGACCGGATACCTCGCTCAGTGGAAGTCCTAAACCGGAAGGGAGCCCCAGTCGCTCACGCCCCAGTGGAAAAATCGACTACTTATATATATATATATATATATATATATATATATATATATACATATGTATATATATATATATATATATATATATATATATATATATATATATATATATATATATATATATATAATACCGTATACCTATACATATAGAATATATATATATATATATATATATATATGTATATATATATATATATATATATATATACATATACATATATATATATATATATATATATATGTATATGTATATATATATATATATATATTTATATACATATATATATATATATATATATATATATATATATATATATATATATATATATATATATATATATATATATATATATATATATATATATATATATATATATATATATATATATATATATATATATATATATATATATATATATATATATATATATATATATATATATATATATATATATATATATATATATATATATATATATATATATATATATATATATATATATATATATATATATATATATATATATATATATATATATAAATAACAACACTACGACTAGCCAAGGACATACGTTGGTGTGGAGGACTCTAGGCTAAATTCATTCTAGTCCCTGTTTGGTGTACTAGTACAACGAGCAGTATTTTATATTATTGTGCCCACGAACAAGTGGTATTCATCAATAACAACACTGCAACTAGTCAAGGAGTCGAACCCATGCTGTTTTGGCCTGCCTCGTTGCGTGCGAAAACACATGACGGTGGTATATAAGGCTCCATCCTGTCACTTCAACTCCATATTGTTTCAGACTATGGAACAATACTCTTCTCCAGATTAAGGGACTGACCACCTCAAAACTTCAAGGGTGATGTACTGATTACATCGTTTTCAAGTCTCTTCTATCAACTTTTCTCTACTCGACTAAAGAAGCCTACTGTGTAGGCGAAGCGTTTCGAAATAAAGATACCTGTCATTTTATTCTACTCCCTGTTTGGTGTACTAGTACAACGAGAAGTAGCGAGTACAACATCGAGTTCTTCTAGATGCGCTGCTCTTAAGGATTGTGTGGTCCCGTGGATTAAGGCGTCATGAGTTTTCTCCCACCATGAGGCAGGCCAAAACAGCATGGGTTCGACTCCTTGGCTAACCGCAGTATTGTTATAGATCAACACCACTTGTTGGTGGGTACAATAATATAAAATACTACTCGTTGTACTAGTACACCAAACAGGAAGTAGAATGAAATTAGCCTAGAGTCATCCACACAAACGTATGACCTTGGCTAGTTATATATATATATATATATATATATATATATATATATATATATATATATATATATATATATATATATATATATATATATATATATATATATATATATATATTTTAATGAGTACAGGCACTGAGGAATCGTAATTAATACATGTAGAAATACAAAATATTAGGAAAATCCTTAATTGATGTTGTGAAAGATTTCTGTCTGGTCGAGCATTTAAACAGTATAATAAATTCATACATGATTGTAACATGTGTTTCTCCCATTACTGTCCCAGTCATTTCCATCACTTTACACTCATGACACTATTATCTCGCCTCATAATTTTCAGTCTGCTGGTGATGGTTGACAACTTCTAACCGTCAGGAATGGTATTGTGATTTATTGTGCTGTTTGTATAAGCTTCCTTATTCAATATATATTGTATTGAGTAGTTCACATTTCTTCAGCTAATGTAAAGTTACATAATTTTTGTGGTCAGTTACAGGTAATTCAGCTCAATATAACAAGTGAGTGTTAAAGTGTACTTACTGCTGTAGCGTCGTTACTTCGGTCGTCCATTGTGGGAATATTGTGGTCACTCTCTTGTTAAGTGAACAATGTCAAGTGAAGAAGCAGTTAATTCATTGTGCACCTCACATCCATCCTGTGGATGGTAGTTCATGATCACATAAGAACACTAACAGCCTAGTAACTAGGTGATCACATAAGAACACTAACAGCCTAGTAACTAGGCCCCAAAACAGTTAACACGAGTACTTCTAAAATTATGAATACAATTGTTTCATATGTTGTAAGCAAATTTAGAATATTTGCCTAATATACTGTATAAGTATCTTTCATTAATTAAGAAGATTCCGTGAAATATGACATTGTTAGAAGCACTTGTACTAGCAGAAACCAGCGACATGCAGGTTGTGAGGCAGCACACCAGCACCCGCTGCCTCACTAACTCAGGTTGTGAGGCAGCACACCAGCACCCGCTGCCTCACTAACTCAGGTTGTGAGGCAGCACACCAGCACCCGCTGACTGACTAACTCAGGTTGTGAGGCAGCACACCAGCACCCGCTGACTGACTAACTCAGGTTGTGAGGCAGCACACCAGCACCCGCTGCCTCACTAACTCAGGTTGTGAGGCAGCACACCAGCACCCGCTGCCTCACTAACTCAGGTTGTGAGGCAGCACACCAGCACCCGCTGCCTGACTAACTCAGGTTGTGAGGCAGCACACCAGCAGCCACTGCCTCACTAACTCAGGTTGTGAGGCAGCACACCAGCACCCGCTGACTGACTAACTCAGGTTGTGAGGCAGCACACCAGCAGCCACTGCCTCACTAACTCAGGTTGTGAGGCAGCACACCAGCACCCGCTGACTGACTAACTCAGGTTGTGAGGCAGCACACCAGCACCCGCTGACTGACTAACTCAGGTTGTGAGGCAGCACACCAGCACCCGCTGACTGACTAACTCAGGTTGTGAGGCAGCACACCAGCACCCGCTGACTGACTAACTCAGGTTGTGAGGCAGCACACCAGCACCCGCTGACTGACTAACTCAGGTTGTGAGGCAGCACACCAGCAGCCGCTGCCTGACTAACTCAGGTTGTGAGGCAGCACACCAGCAGCCGCTGCCTGACTAACTCAGGTTGTGAGGCAGCACACCAGCAGCCGCTGCCTCACTAACTCAGGTTGTGAGGCAGCACACCAGCACCCACTGACTGACTAACTCAGGTTGTGAGGCAGCACACCAGCACCCGCTGACTGACTAACTCAGGTTGTGAGGCAGCACACCAGCACCCGCTGCCTCACTAACTCAGGTTGTGAGGCAGCACACCAGCACCCGCTGACTGACTAACTCAGGTTGTGAGGCAGCACACCAGCACCCGCTGCCTCACTAACTCAGGTTGTGAGGCAGCACACCAGCACCCGCTGCCTCACTAACTCAGGTTGTGAGGCAGCACACCAGCACCCACTGACTGACTAACTCAGGTTGTGAGGCAGCACACCAGCACCCGCTGCCTCACTAACTCAGGTTGTGAGGCAGCACACCAGCACCCGCTGCCTCACTAACTCAGGTTGTGAGGCAGCACACCAGCACCCGCTGCCTCACTAACTCAGGTTGTGAGGCAGCACACCAGCACCCGCTGACTGACTAACTCAGGTTGTGAGGCAGCACACCAGCAGCCGCTGACTGACTAACTCAGGTTGTGAGGCAGCACACCAGCACCCGCTGCCTCACTAACTCAGGTTGTGAGGCAGCACACCAGCAGCCGCTGCCTGACTAACTCAGGTTGTGAGGCAGCACACCAGCAGCCGCTGCCTCACTAACTCAGGTTGTGAGGCAGCACACCAGCAGCCGCTGCCTCACTAACTCAGGTTGTGAGGCAGCACACCAGCAGCCGCTGCCTCACTAACTCAGGTTGTGAGGCAGCACACCAGCAGCCGCTGCCTCACTAACTCAGGTTGTGAGGCAGCACACCAGCAGCCGCTGCCTCACTAACTCAGGTTGTGAGGCAGCACATCTGCAGCCGCTGCCTCACTTACTCAGGTTGTGAGGCAGCACACCAGCAGCCGCTGCCTCACTAACTCAGGTTGTGAGGCAGCACACCAGCAGCCGCTGCCTCACTTACCCAGGTTGTGAGGCAACACACCAGCAGCCGCTGCCTCACTAACTCAGGTTGTGAGGCAGCACATCTGCAGCCGCTGCCTCACTTACTCAGGTTGTGAGGCAGCACACCAGCAGCCGCTGCCTCACTAACTCAGGTTGTGAGGCAGCACACCAGCAGCCGCTGCCTCACTTACCCAGGTTGTGAGGCAACACACCAGCAGCCGCTGCCTCACTAACTCAGGTTGTGAGGCAGCACACCAGCAGCCGCTGCCTCACTAACTCAGGTTGTGAGGCAGCACACCAGCAGCCGCTGCCTCACTAACTCAGGTTGTGAGGCAGCACACCAGCAGCCGCTGCCTCACTAACTCAGGTTGTGAGGCAGCACACCAGCAGCCGCTGCCTGACTAACTCAGGTTGTGAGGCAGCACACCAGCAGCCGCTGCCTGACTAACTCAGGTTGTGAGGCAGCACACCAGCAGCCGCTGCCTCACTAACTCAGGTTGTGAGGCAGCACACCAGCAGCCGCTGACTGACTAACTCAGGTTGTGAGGCAGCACACCAGCACCCGCTGCCTGACTAACTCAGGTTGTGAGGCAGCACACCAGCAGCCGCTGCCTGACTAACTCAGGTTGTGAGGCAGCACACCAGCAGCCGCTGCCTGACTAACTCAGGTTGTGAGGCAGCACACCAGCAGCCGCTGCCTGACTAACTCAGGTTGTGAGGCAGCACACCAGCACCCGCTGACTGACTAACTCAGGTTGTGAGGCAGCACACCAGCAGCCGCTGCCTCACTAACTCAGGTTGTGAGGCAGCACACCAGCAGCCGCTGCCTCACTAACTCAGGTTGTGAGGCAGCACACCAGCACCCGCTGCCTCACTAACTCAGGTTGTGAGGCAGCACACCAGCACCCGCTGCCTCACTAACTCAGGTTGTGAGGCAGCACACCAGCAGCCGCTGCCTCACTAACTCAGGTTGTGAGGCAGCACACCAGCAGCCGCTGCCTCACTAACTCAGGTTGTGAGGCAGCACACCAGCAGCCGCTGCCTCACTAACTCAGGTTGTGAGGCAGCACACCAGCACCCGCTGACTGACTAACTCAGGTTGTGAGGCAGCACACCAGCAGCCGCTGCCTCACTTACCCAGGTTGTGAGGCAGCACACCAGCACCCGCTGACTGACTAACTCAGGTTGTGAGGCAGCACACCAGCAGCCGCTGCCTCACTTACCCAGGTTGTGAGGCAACACACCAGCAGCCGCTGCCTCACTTACCCAGGTTGTGAGGCAGCACACCAGCACCCGCTGACTGACTAACTCAGGTTGTGAGGCAGCACACCAGCAGCCGCTGCCTCACTTACCCAGGTTGTGAGGCAGCACACCAGCACCCGCTGACTGACTAACTCAGGTTGTGAGGCAGCACACCAGCAGCCGCTGCCTCACTAACTCAGGTTGTGAGGCAGCACACCAGCAGCCGCTGACTGACTAACTCAGGTTGTGAGGCAGCACACCAGCACCCGCTGACTGACTAACTCAGGTTGTGAGGCAGCACACCAGCAGCCGCTGCCTCACTTACCCAGGTTGTGAGGCAGCACACCAGCACCCGCTGACTGACTAACTCAGGTTGTGAGGCAGCACACCAGCAGCCGCTGCCTCACTAACTCAGGTTGTGAGGCAGCACACCAGCAGCCGCTGACTGACTAACTCAGGTTGTGAGGCAGCACACCAGCAGCCGCTGCCTGACTAACTCAGGTTGTGAGGCAGCACACCAGCAGCCGCTGCCTCACTAACTCAGGTTGTGAGGCAGCACACCAGCAGCCGCTGACTGACTAACTCAGGTTGTGAGGCAGCACACCAGCAGCCGCTGACTGACTAACTCAGGTTGTGAGGCAGCACACCAGCAGCCGCTGCCTGACTAACTCAGGTTGTGAGGCAGCACACCAGCAGCCGCTGCCTCACTTACCCAGGTTGTGAGGCAGCACACCAGCAGCCGCTGCCTCACTAACTCAGGTTGTGAGGCAGCACACCAGCAGCCGCTGCCTCACTAACTCAGGTTGTGAGGCAGCACACCAGCAGCCGCTGCCTCACTAACTCAGGTTGTGAGGCAGCACACCAGCAGCCGCTGCCTCACTAACTAACTCTGAACATGCAGGTTGTGAGGCAGCACACCAGCAGCCGCTGCCTCACTAACTCAGGTTGTGAGGCAGCACACCAGCAGCCGCTGCCTCACTAACTCAGGTTGTGAGGCAGCACACCAGCAGCCGCTGCCTCACTAACTCAGGTTGTGAGGCAGCACACCAGCAGCCGCTGCCTCACTAACTCAGGTTGTGAGGCAACACACCAGCAGCCGCTGCCTGACTAACTCAGGTTGTGAGGCAGCACACCAGCAGCCGCTGCCTCACTAACTCAGGTTGTGAGGCAGCACACCAGCAGCCGCTGCCTCACTTACCCAGGTTGTGAGGCAACACACCAGCAGCCGCTGCCTCACTTACCCAGGTTGTGAGGCAGCACACCAGCAGCCGCTGCCTCACTAACTCAGGTTGTGAGGCAGCACACCAGCAGCCGCTGCCTCACTTACCCAGGTTGTGAGGCAACACACCAGCAGCCGCTGCCTCACTAACTCAGGTTGTGAGGCAGCACACCAGCAGCCGCTGCCTGACTAACTCAGGTTGTGAGGCAGCACACCAGCAGCCGCTGCCTCACTAACTCAGGTTGTGAGGCAGCACACCAGCAGCCGCTGCCTGACTAACTCAGGTTGTGAGGCAGCACACCAGCAGCCGCTGCCTCACTAACTCAGGTTGTGAGGCAGCACACCAGCAGCCGCTGCCTGACTAACTCAGGTTGTGAGGCAGCACACCAGCAGCCGCTGCCTCACTAACTCAGGTTGTGAGGCAGCACACCAGCAGCCGCTGCCTGACTAACTCAGGTTGTGAGGCAGCACACCAGCAGCCGCTGCCTCACTTACCCAGGTTGTGAGGCAGCACACCAGCAGCCGCTGCCTCACTAACTCAGGTTGTGAGGCAGCACACCAGCAGCCGCTGCCTCACTAACTCAGGTTGTGAGGCAGCACACCAGCAGCCGCTGCCTCACTAACTCAGGTTGTGAGGCAGCACACCAGCAGCCGCTGCCTCACTTACTCAGGTTGTGAGGCAGCACACCAGCAGCCGCTGCCTCACTAACTCAGGTTGTGAGGCAGCACACCAGCAGCCGCTGCCTGACTAACTCAGGTTGTGAGGCAGCACACCAGCAGCCGCTGCCTCACTTACTCAGGTTGTGAGGCAGCACACCAGCAGCCGCTGCCTCACTAACTCTGAACATGCAGGTTGTGAGGCAGCACACCAGCAGCCGCTGCCTCACTAACTCTGAACATGCAGGTTGTGAGGCAGCACACCAGCAGCCGCTGCCTCACTAACTCAGGTTGTGAGGCAACACACCAGCAGCCGCTGCCTCACTAACTCAGGTTGTGAGGCAGCACACCAGCAGCCGCTGCCTCACTAACTCAGGTTGTGAGGCAACACACCAGCAGCCGCTGCCTGACTAACTCAGGTTGTGAGGCAGCACACCAGCAGCCGCTGCCTCACTTACCCAGGTTGTGAGGCAACACACCAGCAGCCGCTGCCTCACTAACTCAGGTTGTGAGGCAGCACACCAGCAGCCGCTGCCTGACTAACTCAGGTTGTGAGGCAGCACACCAGCAGCCGCTGCCTCACTTACCCAGGTTGTGAGGCAACACACCAGCAGCCGCTGCCTCACTAACTCAGGTTGTGAGGCAGCACACCAGCAGCCGCTGCCTGACTAACTCAGGTTGTGAGGCAGCACACCAGCAGCCGCTGACTGACTAACTCAGGTTGTGAGGCAGCACACCAGCAGCCGCTGACTGACTAACTCAGGTTGTGAGGCAGCACACCAGCAGCCGCTGCCTGACTAACTCAGGTTGTGAGGCAGCACACCAGCAGCCGCTGCCTGACTAACTCAGGTTGTGAGGCAGCACACCAGCAGCCGCTGCCTGACTAACTCAGGTTGTGAGGCAGCACACCAGCAGCCGCTGACTGACTAACTCAGGTTGTGAGGCAGCACACCAGCAGCCGCTGACTGACTAACTCAGGTTGTGAGGCAGCACACCAGCAGCCGCTGCCTCACTAACTCAGGTTGTGAGGCAGCACACCAGCAGCCGCTGCCTCACTAACTCAGGTTGTGAGGCAGCACACCAGCAGCCGCTGCCTCACTAACTTGGATGATGAGCTACATCCTGCTACAGGATGTAACAGCAGCACGGTTGTCAAATTTGTAATTTTGT
>NW_027200019.1:0-25295 GCF_038502225.1 Cherax quadricarinatus
TACCAGTACATGTACAAGGTATACCAGTACATGTACAAGGTATACCAGTACATGTACAAGGTATACCAGTACATGTACAAGGTATACCAGTACATGTACAAGGTATACCAGTACATGTACAAGGTATACCAGTACATGTACAAGGTATACCAGTACATGTACAAGGTATACCAGTACATGTACAAGGTATACCAGTACATGTACAAGGTATACCAGTACATGTACAAGGTATACCAGTACATGTACAAGGTATACCAGTACATGTACAAGGTATACCAGTATACAGATCATAGCTGACATCAGTGACATACTACTATATAGAAAGTTGCTTGTTATGCTGAGCATTTCCCGCAAATTAGGTCAGTTTTGTCCCAGGATGTGACCCACACCAGTCCACTAACACCCAGGATGTGACCCACACCAGTCCACTAACACCCAGGATGTGACCCACACCAGTCCACTAACACCCAGGATGTGACCCACACCAGTCCACTAACACCCAGGATGTGACCCACACCAGTCCACTAACACCCAGGATGTGACCCACACCAGTCCACTAACACCCAGGATGTGACCCACACCAGTCCACTAACACCCAGGATGTGACCCACACCAGTCCACTAACACCCAGGATGTGACCCACACCAGTCCACTAACACCCAGGATGTGACCCACACCAGTCCACTAACACCCAGGATGTGACCCACACCAGTCCACTAACACCCAGGATGTGACCCACACCAGTCCACTAACACCCAGGATGTGACCCACACCAGTCCACTAACACCCAGGATGTGACCCACACCAGTCCACTAACACCCAGGATGTGACCCACACCAGTCCACTAACACCCAGGATGTGACCCACACCAGTCCACTAACACCCAGGATGCGACCCACACCAATCCACTAACACCCAGGTACCCAATTACTGATGGGTTAACATAGACAACCGGTGTAAGGAAGCACGCCCGATGTTTCCACCCCTTCACCGGGAATCTAACCCTGACCTTCACCCTGTGAAGTAAAAGGTGTTTTCCCCAGGCCAAGGTTGCTTTTGTCACCATATAAAACTGCTCTGAAACTGTGCTGGTTGTCGTGTACATGCTCATTCCTTTCTAGGTGCTCCACCACTCTCCTCCCGATTAGCTTCTCCAAGACTATACAGTGGACCCCCGGTTAACGATATTTTTTCACTCCAGAAGTATGTTCAGGTGCCAGTACTGACCGAATTTGTTCCCATAAGGAATATTGTGAAGTAGATTAGTCCATTTCAGACCCCCAAACATACACGTACAAACGCACTTACATAAATACACTTACATAATTGGTCGCATTCGGAGGTGATCGTTATGCGGGGGTCCACTATACTATACATATCAGTGACACTGGTCTGTAGTTAAATGCTACCTGTCTGTATCCTTTCTAAAAAATTCGGACTACACTTGCTGTCTTCTACTCATCAGGTACTTGCCCTGTTTCGATAAATGTACCAAGATTGTTGATGGTGGTACACACAGCACCTCTGCTCCCTCTCTCAGGACCCACGGAGAGATGTCTGGTCCTGCTGCTTTGGGGTATCTAGTTCACTTAGGAGCCTCTTTACCTCCTCCTCGGTTATGTGTGTGTGTGTGTGTGTGTGTGTGTGTGTGTGTGTGTGTGTGTGTGTGTGTGTGTGTGTGTGTGTGTGTGTTAAATGTTTGTTGTGTGTTGTGCACGAGCGTTGTGTGTATGCTATGTGTGTGAGTTGTGTATGTGTAGAGTATGTTGAATGTGTGTATGTGTATGTGTGTGTGTGTGTATGTGTGTGTGTGGGTGTGTTTGCATCTATGTGTGTGTGTGCGTATGTGCGTGTATGTGTGCGTGTGTGCGTGTGTGTGTGTGTGTGTGAGAGCCAGCAGCCACCTACACAATCTAAAGATGAGGCAACCAAAGGGACCCAGGCAGAGGTGGCAGTGTAGGTGGTGGTGTAGGTGGTGATGTACGTGGTGGTGTAGGTGATGGTGTAGGTGGTAGTGTAGGTGATGTAGGCGGTGATGTAGGTGATGTTGGTGGCTGTGTAGGTGGTGGTGAAGGTGGTGGTGTAGGTGGTAGTGTAGGTGATGTAGGAGGTGGTGTAGGTGGTGATGTAGGTGGTGGTGTAGGTGATGGTGTAGGTGGTAGTGTAGGTGATGGTGTAGGTGGTAGTGTAGGTGGTGATGTAGGAGGTGGTATAGGTAGTGGTGTAGGTGATGTACTTGGTTGTGTAGGTGGTGGTGTGGGTGGTGTAGGTGGTGATGTAGGTGGTGTGGGTGGTGGTGTAGGTGGTGGTGTAGGTGGTGATGTAGGTGGTGGTGTAGGTGGTGGTGTAGGTGGTGGTGTAGGTGGTGGTGTAGGTGGTGATGTAGGTGGTGGTGTAGGTGGTGGTGTAGGTGGTGGTGTAGGTGGTGGTGTAGGTGGTGGTGTAGGTGGTGGTGTAGGTGGTGGTGTAGGTGGTGGTGTAGGTGGTGGTGTAGGTGGTGGTGTAGGTGGTGGTGTAGGTGGTGGTGCAGGTGGTGGTGTAGGTGATGTAGGTGATTCTGCAGGTGGTGGTGTAGGTGGTTGTGTAGGTGGTTGTGTAGGTGGTAGTGTAGGTGGTGTAGGTGGTGGTGATGGTGGTGGTGTAGGTGGTGGTGTAGGTGGTGGTGTAGGTGGTGATGTAGGTGGTGGTGTAGGTGGTGGTGTAGGTGGTGGTGTAGGTGGTGGTGTAGGTGGTGGTGTGGGTGGTGGTGTAGGTGGTGGTGTAGGTGGTGGTGTAGCTGGTGGTGTAGGTGGTGTAGGTGATGGTGTAGGTGGTGGTGTAGGTGGTGTGGGAGGTGTAGGTGGTGATGTAGATGGTGGGGTAGGGGATGTAGGTGGTGGTGTAGGTGGTGATGTAGGTGGTGGTGTAGGTGGTGGTGTAGGTGGTGGTGTAGGTGGTGGTGTAGGTGGTGGTGTAGGTGGTGATGTAGGTGGTGGTGTAGGTGGTGGTGTAGGTGGTGGTGTAGGTGGTGGTGTAGGTGGTGGTGTAGGTGGTGGTGTAGGTGGTGGTGTAGGTGGTGGTGTAGGTGGTGGTGTAGGTGGTGGTGTAGGTGGTGGTGTAGGTGGTGGTGTAGGTGGTGGTGTAGGTGGTGGTGTAGGTGGTGATGTAGGTGGTGGTGTAGGTGGTGGTGTAGGTGGTGGTGTAGGTGGTGGTGTAGGTGGTGGTGTAGGTGGTGGTGTAGGTGGTGGTGTAGGTGGTGGTGTAGGTGGTGGTGTAGGTGGTGGTGTAGGTGGTGGTGTAGGTGGTAGTGTAGGTGGTGGTGTAGGTGGTGGTGTAGGTGGTGGTGTAGGTGGTGGTGTAGGTGGTGGTGTAGGTGGTTGTGTAAGTGGTGATGTAGGTGGTGGTGTAGGTGGTAGTGTAAGTGGTGATTTAGGTGGTGTAGGTGGTGGTGCAGGTGGTAGTGTAGGTGGTTCTGCAAGTGGTGATGTAGGTGGTGGTGTAGGTGTTAGTGAAGGTGGTGGTGTAGGTGGTGGTGTAGGTGGTAGTGTAGGTGGTGGTGTAGGTGGTGGTGTAGGTGATTGTGTAAGTGGTGATTTAGGTGGTGGTGTAGGTGGTAGTGTAGGTGGTAGTGTAGGTGGTTGTGTAAGTGGTGATGTAGGTGGTGGTGTAGGTTGTGATTTAGGTGGTGGTGTAGATGGTGTTGTAGGTGGTAGTGTAGGTGGTTGTGTAAGTGGTGATGTAGGTGGTGGTGTAGGTGATGGTGTAGGTGTTAGTGAAGGTGGTGGTGTAGGTGGTGATTTAGGTGGTGGTGTAGGTTATGTTGTAGGTGGTAGTGTAGGTGGTTGTGTAAGTGGTGATGTAGTTGGTGGTATAAGTGTTAGTGAAAGTGGTGGTGTAGGTGGTTGTGTAAGTGGTAGTATAGGTGGTGGTGTAGATGGTGATTTAGGTGGTGGTATAAGTGGTGGTGTCAGTGGTGGTATAGGTGTTTGAGTAAGTGTTGGTGTAGGTGTTAGTGGAAGTAGTGGTGTAGGTGGTGGAGTAGGTGTTTGAGTAGGTGGTGGTGTAGGTGTTAGTGAAGGTGGCGATGTAGGTGGTGGTGTAGGTGTTAGTGAAGGTGGCGATGTAGGTGGTGATGTAGGTGATGGTGTAGGTGTTAGCGGAAGTGGTAGAGTAGATGCTGGTGTAGGTGGTTATTTAGGTGATAGTGTAAGTGGTGATGTAGGTGGTAGTGTAGATGGGGATCTGGGTGGTGGTGTAGGTAGTGATTTATGTGGTGTAGGTGGTGGTGTAGGTGATAGTGTAGGTGGTTGTGTAGACGGTGGTGTAGGTGGTTGTGTAGATGGTGGTGTAGATGGTGGTGTAGGTGTTGGTGTAGGTGCTTGAGTAAGTGGTGGTATAGGTGGTGATTTAGGTGTAGATAGTGATGGTGTAGGTGGTGTAGGTGGGAGTGTAGGTGGTGGTGTAGGCGGTGGTGTAGGTGGTGGTGTAGGTGGTGGTGTAGGTGGTAGTATAGATGGTGGTGTAGGTGGTTGCGTAGGTGGTTGTGTAGATGGTGGTGTAGATGGTAGTGTAGGTGGTGGTGTAGGTGCTTGAGTAGGTGGTGGTATAGGTGGTGATTTAGGTGGTGTAGATAGTGGTGAAGGTGATGGTGTAGGTGGTGGTGTAGGTGGTGGTGTAGGTGGGAGTGTAGGTGGTGTAGGTGGTGGTGTAGGTGGTGGTGTAGGTGGTAGTATAGATGGTAGTATAGATGGTGGTGTAGGTGGTGGTGTAGGTGGTGGTGTGGGTGGTGGTGTAGGTGGTGGTGTAGGTGGGAGTGTAGGTGGTGGTGTAGGCAGTGGTGTATGTGGTGATGGAGGTGGTTGTGTAGGTGGTAGTATAGATAGTGGTGTAGGTGGTGGTGTGGGTGGTGGTGTAGGTGGTGGTGTAGGTGGTGATTTAGGTGATGGTATAGGTGGTGATGTAGGTGGTAGCGTAGGTGGTAATCTGGGTGGTTGCGTAGGTGGTGATTTAGGTGGTTGTGTTGATGGTGGTGTAGATGGTGGTGTAGGTTGTGGTGTAAGTGGTGGTGTAGGCGATGGTGTAGGTGGTGTTGTAGTTTGTAGTGTAGGTGGTAGCGTAGGTGGTGGTGTAGGTGTTGTTGCTGTAGGTGGTGATGTAGGTGTTGTTGCTGTAGGTGGCAGTGTAGGTGTTGTTGCTGTAGGTGGCAGTGTAGGTGGTGGTGTAGGTGGTAATGTAGATGGTGGTGTAGGTGTTGCTGTAGGTGGCAGTGTAGGTGGTGGTGTAGGTGGTAATGTAGATGGAGGTGTAGGTGTTGTTGCTGTAGGTGGCAGTGTAGGTGGTGGTGTAGGTGGTAATGTAGATGGTGGTGTAGGTGTTGTTGCTGTAGGTGGCAGTGTAGGTGTTGTTGTTGTAGGTGGCAGTGTAGGTGTCGTTCCTGTAGGTGGCAGTGTATGTGGTGATGTAGGTGGAAGTGTAGGTGGTAGTGTAGGTGGTGGTGTAGGTGGTGGTGTAGGTGGTAGTGTAGGTGGTGGTGTAGGTGGTGGTGTAGTTGGAAGTGTAGGTGGTGGTGTAGGTGGTAGTGTAGGTGGTGGTGCAGGTGGTAGTGCAGGTGGTGGTGTAGGTGGTAGTTTAGGTGGTGGTGTAGGCGGTAGTTTAGGTGGTGGTGTAGGTGGTGGTGTAGGTGGTGGTGTAGGTGGTAGTTTAGGTGGTGGTGTAGGTGGTGGTGTAGGTGGTGGTGTAGGTGGTAGTTTAGGTGGTGGTGTAGGTGGTAGTGTAGGTGGTGGTGGTGTAGGTGGTAGTGTAGGTGGTGGTGTAGGTGGTGGTGTAGGTGGTGGTGTAGGTGGTGGTGTAGGTGGTGTAGGTGGTAGTGTAGGTGGTGGTGGTGTAGGTGGTGGTGTAGGTGGTAGTGTAGGTGGTGGTGTAGGTGGTGGTGTAGGTGGTAGTGTAGGTGGTGGTGGTGTAGGTGGTAGTGTAGGTGGTGGTGTAGGTGGTGTAGGTGGTGGTGTAGGTGGTAGTGTAGGTGGTAGTGTAGGTGGTCGTGTAGGTGGTCGTGTAGGTGGTGGTGTAGGTGGTAGTGTAGGTGGTGGTGTAGGTGGCAGTGTAGGTGGTGGTGTAGGTGATGGTGTAGGTGGTGGTGTAGGTGGTAGTGTAGGTGGTGGTGTAGGTAGTGGTGTAGGTGGTAGTGTAGGTGGTGGTGCAGGTGGTGGTGTAGGTGGTAGTGTAGGTGGTGGTGGTGTAGGTGGTGGCGTAGGTGGTAGTGTAGGTGGTGGTGTAGGTGGTGGTGTAGGTGGTGGTGTAGGTGGTGGTGTAGGTGGTAGTGTAGGTGGTGGTGGTGTAGGTGGTGGTGTAGGTGGTAGTGTAGTTGGTGGTGTAGGTGGTGGTGTAGATGGTAGTGTAGGTGGTGGTGGTGTAGGTGGTAGTGTAGGTGGTGGTGCAGGTGGTGGTGTAGGTGGTGGTGTAGGTGGTAGTGTAGGTGGTGGTGTAGGTGGTGGTGTAGGTGGTGTAGGTGGTAGTGTAGGTGGTGGTGTAGGTGGTGGTGTAGGTGGTGGTGTAGGTGGTGGTGTAAGTGGTGGTGTAGGTGGTGGTGTAGGTGGTGGTGTAGGTGGTAGTGTAAGTGGTAGTGTAGGTGGTGGTGTATGTGGTCGTGTAGGTGGCGGTGTAGGTGGTGGTGTAGGTGGTGTAGGTGGTGGTGTAGGTGGTGTAGGTGGTAGTGTAGGTGGTAGTGTAGGTGGTGGTATAGGTGGTAGTGTAGGTGGTGTATGTGGTGGTGTAGGTGGTTGTGTAGGTGGTAGTGTAGGTGGTGGTGTAGGTGGTGGTGTAGATGGTGGTGTAGGTGGTAGTGTATGTGGTGGTGTAGGTGGTAGTGTAGGTGGTGGTGTAAGTGGTGGTGTAGGTGGTAGTGTAGGTGGTGGTGTAGGTGGTAGTGTAGGTGGTGGTGTAGGTGGTGGTGTAGGTGGTGGTGTAGATGGTGGTGTAGGTGGTGTAGGTGGTGGTGTAGGTGGTAGTGTAGGTGGTGGTGTAGGTGGTAGTGTAGGTGGTGGTGTAAGTGGTGGTGTAGGTGGTAGTGTAGGTGGTAGTGTAGGTGGTGGTGTAGGTGGTAGTGTAGGTGGTGGTGTAGGTGGTAGTGTAGGTGGTGTATTGTATAAATAGAAGTGTATGATTGTGTAAGTAGTATTGTACGTGATAATTTAGGTGGTATTTAGTGGTGTAGGTGTCAGTGTACATAAAATTTTAGAACATAAGAGAGAAGGAGCACTGCAACAGGCCTACTGGCCCATGCTATGCATGTTCAAATCACCTACTGGCCTAAGCCAATCAGGTCCACCTCACACCCACCCACACCCACTCATGTATTTATCTAACCTATTTTTAAAGCTACACAACGTTTTAGCCTCAATAACTGTACTCGGGAGTTTGTTCCACTCATCCACAACTCTATTACCAAACCAGTACTTTCCTATATCCTTCCTGAATCTGAATTTTTCCAACTTAAAACCATTGCTGCGAGTCCTGTCTTGGCTACGTACTTTTAGCGCGTTTACATCTCCTTTATTTATTCCTGTTTTCCATTTATACACCTCAATCATATCCCCCCTAATTCTACATCTTTCTAGAGAGTGCAGATTCAGGGCCTCAGTCTATCCTCACAGGGAAGATTTCTGATACATGGGATCAACTTTGTCATCCTCCTCTGTACGTTTTCCAGAGTATTTATATCCATTCTGTAATACGGTGACCAGAACTGAGCAGCATAGTCTAAATGAGGCCTAACCAAGGATGTATAGAGTTGAAGAACAACCTGAGGACTTCTATTATTTATACTTCTAGATATGAAGCCAAGAATTCAATTCACTTTATTGCTAACCAAAACTCCTAAATCTTCTTCTCAATCAGTGATATTAAGATCTATATTATTTAGTTTATATGTGCTATGGTTATTTTCCTGTCCATCTCACTGAACTTGTAATTGTCTATATTTGACTGCATCCGTCACTTCTCCGACCACTGCATCCGTCACTTCTCCGACCACTGCATCCGTCACTTCTCCGACCACTGCATCCGTCACTTCTCCGACCACTGCATCCGTCACTTCTCCGACCACTGCATCCGTCACTTCTCCGACCACTGCATCCGTCACTTCTCCGACCACTGCATCCGTCACTTCTCCGACCACTGCATCCGTCTACTCAGATCTTCCTGGAGCACTCTAGTGTCTTTGTCAGAATTGATTTGGTGGACTGTTTTGGTGCCATTGGCAAACTTGCTTATGTCGCTGTTTATTCCCTCGTCTATATCGTTTATGCAAATTGTGAACAACAAGTGACCCAACATTGATCCTGTGGAACACCAATTGTGATGTTTTCCCACTCAGATTTCTCCCCATCAAAATTGAGAGGAAATTACTGTTAAAAATTCTGTACATTTCTTTGTCCCTGTCAGTGAGCTAACCCGAGTAACTTTTGAGAAGGTCTGTTTTGTCCCCAATCTTACTTCTATATATCTGAAAGAAATCTTCGAATTCCTTGCGAGTTTAAGCTCATAATTTCTTTTTCTTTTTTCATTTCTTATTTTTTATTAAACATACTGATTTCTTAAGTGCTGATCTTGCCTTTTGATTTGCCTGTAATTGCCTCTCTCTTGGCCTTTGAGATGTTTTAATCTATTGTCTATCCATTTAGAGTCATTTTTTTAGATCTAATTTCCCTGTTAGGAACATAAGTTGTCTGAGCAGTTAGAACTATGCTTTGAAAAATGTCATAGAGTCAGGTCATTCCAGTTCAATCCATCCAGGTAATTTCTCAGTCCAATGAAATCGGCCAAGCTGAAGTTAGGGACAGAGACTTGATTGCCATTATTAGGGTAATTCCATGATATATTGAAACTAAGTGATTTATGATCACTTTCCCCAAGCTCATCATTAACCTCAAGATTATTAATTAGTGCTTCCTTGTTAGCAAGAGCCAAGTCAAGCAGGTTGTTTCCTCTAGTTGGTTATGTCACAAACTGTCTCAAGAAAGTAATCCTGAATCGTATCAAGAAAGTCACTAGACTCAATATTTCCTATCAAATTGCTCCAATCAGTTTGTCTAAAGTTAAAAATCTCTCATTAACACAACATTTAATTATTTTTGTATCTAGATGCTTTATGAATTTCGTCCCATAGAAGGTTACTGCACACCCTGTAAATCACGACCCCCAAGAAACTGTAAGCAAACAGATTCTGTGTCTGACACTTCTAATTATATATCCTGTCTAATGCAACAATTCAACTTATTTTTGTGTATACATCCCCACTCCATCACCCTTTATGTTGACCTTACATTACGAGCACAAGTGTAGATTATTGTTCTGCATACGTTGCCATAGCAGAACAACCACCTAGGAACGAGCAAAAAGGCAACAGAGAGAACAAATTATGTTTTTTTCACCAAAACAAGCTGGTATTTACAATGTATGAATTACCTGCGTGCAGCATTTACAATTATGCAAGCACAAGACATGGTGAGAACCATAGCGACCAGTTGTGAAGGTAAGTCTGCCAAAATACTTCACGAGTGTACCACATCGCTTCACAGCTTTGGCAGGCTTCCTTGTGATTGGCTGGTTGAAGGAAGGTACTAGTATAACAACGGGATGCCTGCTCTTAATACCCTTATCACCTGGTTCACTGGTCGGGAGGGCATGCCTATATGGACCTGTCACATACACTGAATAAAATGTGTAACATATTCTTAGCATGCCACACCTCCACCCCAAAAGGGCTCTAATAGCCAGGACTAGGCATCTCTCAATGGGTAGTGTACCACCATGGCACGAATTACTAAGTGAGCCAACTTTCCTCTCAACCGTCAAACTCATTAGGTAGTGTTCAACTCGAAGGACTTAGAAGTCAGTCACAACCTTGTAGCAAGTGACCCCTTCACTAAAAAACCTTATGGACAGATTAATTCAAATTTTGGTTTATGACCATAAGGGAAATAAGAGCTTATTCCCCATTTTGTTCCCAACACACCCTAACATATTAAGCTCTGGAGAGGGTGTCAGCCAACACATTATCTTTGCCGGCTATGTTTATTTTATATAAGACACGTGTTTGTTTCTTCATTGGATTAAGGTACACAAGAAGACTGTGGTCACCGAAGACGGTGACCACGTGATGAGTTGTTGACGAACACGTCAAAATGTGCCAGTGCAAGTACCAGAGCTAGGGCTTCCTTCTCTGTAGTGGAGTAGACCCATTGATAAGCCTGGTATTTGGCTGAGTAGTACCCCGCAGGCTGCAGACGACCCTCACCAGAAGCTTGGAGTAACACTGCCCCCATAGCCTATTCACAAGCATCAACCAGTAACACAAAGGGATTTGAAAACTCAGGAGAAAAAATAATGGGTGCAGTGCATAAGAAACGTTTAACTTGGTTAAAAGCCTCTTGACAGTTTGGGGTGTAACAAAATTTATTTTTATAACTGGTAAGTGAGGTTATGAGGTTACAACATCTGAAAAGTTTTTGCAGAACTTTCTGTAAAATCCTGTCATTCCCAAGAATCTTTGCAGACTTCTTATCCCGAGGAACAGGATAATTTTTAATAGTCTAAACTTTGGCAAATTTAGGTGCTACTTTGCCACTACCTACCTGATGACCTAAGAAAATAATAGTAGAGTGGCCAAAAGATTTATTGTCAGTCGAAAAGTTTTGAACCTCTTAAAGAGGTATTCAAGACAGAACACATGTTGATCCCACATATCAGAAACTACAACTAAATCGTTCAGATAAGTTTCTGTGCCTTCAAGTCCTTTAATAGCCTGATGGATTAATTTTTGGAATGTGGTAGGTGAGTTCTGCATTCTGAATGGGGTCACAGTATATTGATAGAGACCTGGAATTACAAAGGCTGAAATTTCCTTCACCTTATATGTTAAAGGTACCTGGTAGTAGCCTTTAAGAAAATCTAGTTTAGAAACAAGAAGGACCTTATCCACATAGTCCACTATATCATCCCTATGTGGAAGAGGGTTAGCATGCAGTACTGTGGCCTCATTCACCTTGTGGTAGCCGGTACACGTCCAGAATCTTCCATCAGGCTCTTTAACAAGGACGCACAGTGAAGCCCATGGACTGGATGATTCCTCCACCAATCCAGGTTCTAACAGAAATACTACTTCTTACTGAAGTAGCTTCTGTTTTTTTCAGGATTAGCTCTGTAGTGAGAAAGAATGGGTTTAGCAGTTCCTGCGTCCACATAATGATAAACCAGGTTGCACTTTTTCGGAACATTCGAAGATACATCTGGATAGGTTTGTAGAAGGGTAATGAGGGTTTCTACTTGGTCTTCTGCGAGTCCCAACATTACTGGGCGAGGATCCTGGAGGATGGCTGAATTAGGAAGCCTTATTTGAACCTCCAGTATTGTGTACAAGGAATCATGGTCGTCCACAGGGTCAGGGATAGAGATCAAAGTCATTATTGGGACTTTAAGTGACACCAAGACTCGTTTAATCTGATTATGAAGATTATCAAGATTATCAAGAGGTGCTACTATGTACCGTTGGTCAGAATTTTTCTTTATCAGATGCATCAGTCCCATAAATCTTGCTTTAAAGGTGTGACCAGACACAAGTTTATGGACCATCACCTTGTCTCCTGGGTTAAAGGAGCAGAATTTAGCAGTTTTGTCATACCTCTGTGTCATGTTGTTTTGAGCGGGTGTTAGGTTGGCCTTTGCCAGCTGATGTGCCACGTACGGTCTTGATGTAGGACCGAAGGGCATCTTGCAGACGTCTTCTCCCATCCATCCTTACTTGAGTACGTATAGTGGACCTCACATATTATGCCCAAAAATCACCTCAAAAGGACTGTACATTGTTGATTCCTGCACAGTTTTTCGCATTGCAAAAAGCAACAATTTATCCCAGTCTGTAGGACAAAGCATGCAATACCAACGCATCATACATTTTAAAGTTTGGCGAAAGCCTTTCAAGGAACCTTGGGACTGAGAATGATAGGCTGTGGACAGTTTGTGAATAATTCCTAGCCTAGTTAAAGCCTCTCTGAATGCTTTTGCTGTGGAATTAATTCCCTGGTTTCTTTGAATAAATTGTGGAGCGTCAAAGTTGGAAATAAACTTAATGAGGCTTTAAGAATGGCTTTTCTGTTGATACTATGCATAAGTACTGCCTCAGGATGCCTAGTAGTTTATCTAGAATTGTGAACAGATATTGGTTGCCTGATTTGGCTTTTGGTAATGGTCCCACACAGTCGATAATTAAGTCCACACATGGGTTTCCATCAGTGGGTATGGGATGCAGTGGTGCGGGTTTAATATAGTGCCCGGGTTTACCACTGGCTGACACTCACACAGGAATGGATGTAACTCTGCACATCTCGTCTTGTACCTGGTCAATTAAAGTGTTTTAATATCCCATAAAGAGTGTTCGTGACCCCCCCCCCCAAAGAAGAATTGTGTTATTTTCAGAACCCTGGTTCTAAATTTCTTTGGAACTACCAGTCTGTCTGGTAGTTCTCCCTACCTCCTTACCAGTATCTGAACAAATTAAAAAATGCATTACGTATTTAACTGGTGAGTTGAGCTGGATTCGCCCATAGCAGCTTCAAAAGTGGAGGCTAAAGAAGCATCCCTTCATTTTTCCTCCAGAAAGCACAGTCCCCCTCGTCATGGAAATAGAAACATCTGACAATCCTGTGACCCTGGAATAGGAAGACGTGTTCAGGGACTTTTCACTAGATTTCCTAGGCCTTGGCCAGCGTTGCTCGTAAAATAAATTGTCGAGCCCTAGATCACAGTCCTCCAAGCTTTCATTTAGACATTCCTCTGGACATTGCCAGAATTTTGGCCAACACTGGAGAAGAGGCTTCGGTGTTTACAATGTGCTTGGGAAAGCATCTAGAATTTAGAACATTGTTACCAAGCAATAATACAGGATCTTTCATGGTGACCCCCCAGACACACCTACGGTTAATTACCCAGTATAATACTGGTAATAAATATTTTATGCAAAGGAACAGAAAACACTACTCCCTCGTAAGCTTCTAATAACACTGAAGAATTTAATGAGGTCTCAGAAATTGGAAGTATTCCCTCTTGTAAGAGGAAGCAACACTCCCCGGTATCCCTAGTAGGAATTTCAAACTCCTCAAGGGAGATTTTACTTTTAAAATAAAAGGATGTCATACAGGAATCTATTTCTCGCTGATTTTTTTCAGTGGGTAGCACAGTTATTTTATCTAGCTGTAGTGACCGAGTCAGCTTACCACTAGCAGCAAATTTACCTAGCTTGGGGCAACTAGGCTTTATAAGACCTAGTAACAGGTGATGGGATCACGGTTGTTATTCCTTGCCCCCTGCTAACTTGGAGACAGACGTCGTTTTTTAATTCCAGCCTCCTTCTGCCTACTCCATTCAGAGGTCCACGATGATCTCTGCCCATACCACTCAGAGGTCCACGATGATCTCTGCCCATACCACTCAGAGGTCCACGATGATCTCTGCCCATACCACTCAGAGGTCCACGATGATCTCTGCCCATACCACTCAGAGGTCCACGATGATCTCTGCCCATACCACTCAGAGGTCCACGATGATCTCTGCCCATACCACTCAGAGGTCCACGATGATCTCTGCCCATACCACTCAGAGGTCCACGATGATCTCTGCCCATACCACTCAGAGGTCCACGATGATCTCTGCCCATACCACTCAGAGGTCCACGATGATCTCTGTTCATACCACTCAGAGGTCCACGATGATCTCTGCCCATACCACTCAGAGGTCCACGATGATCTCTGTTCATACCACTCAGAGGTCCACGATGATCTCTGTTCATACCACTCAGAGGTCCACGATGATCTCTGCCCATACCACTCAGAGGTCCACGATGATCTCTGTTCATACCACTCAGAGGTCCACGATGATCTCTGCCCATACCACTCAGAGGTCCACGATGATCTCTGCCCATACCACTCAGAGGTCCACGATGATCTCTGTTCATACCACTCAGAGGTCCACGATGATCTCTGCCCATACCACTCAGAGGTCCACGATGATCTCTGCCCATACCACTCAGAGGTCCACGATGATCTCTGCCCATACCACTCAGAGGTCCACGATGATCTCTGCCCATACCACTCAGAGGTCCACGATGATCTCTGCCCATACCACTCAGAGGTCCACGATGATCTCTGCCCATACCACTCAGAGGTCCACGATGATCTCTGCCCATACCACTCAGAGGTCCACGATGATCTCTGTTCATACCACTCAGAGGTCCACGATGATCTCTGCCCATACCACTCAGAGGTCCACGATGATCTCTGCCCATACCACTCAGAGGTCCACGATGATCTCTGCCCATACCACTCAGAGGTCCACGATGATCTCTGCCCATACCACTCAGAGGTCCACGATGATCTCTGCCCATACCACTCAGAGGTCCACGATGATCTCTGCCCATACCACTCAGAGGTCCACGATGATCTCTGCCCATACCACTCAGAGGTCCACGATGATCTCTGCCCATACCACTCAGAGGTCCACGATGATCTCTGCCCATACCACTCAGAGGTCCACGATGATCTCTGCCCATACCACTCAGAGGTCCACGATGATCTCTGCCCATACCACTCAGAGGTCCACGATGATCTCTGCCCATACCACTCAGAGGTCCACGATGATCTCTGCCCATACCACTCAGAGGTCCACGATGATCTCTGCCCATACCACTCAGAGGTCCACGATGATCTCTGCCCATACCACTCAGAGGTCCACGATGATCTCTGCCCATACCACTCAGAGGTCCACGATGATCTCTGCCCATACCACTCAGAGGTCCACGATGATCTCTGCCCATACCACTCAGAGGTCCACGATGATCTCTGTTCATACCACTCAGAGGTCCACGATGATCTCTGCCCATACCACTCAGAGGTCCACGATGATCTCTGCCCATACCACTCAGAGGTCCACGATGATCTCTGCCCATACCACTCAGAGGTCCACGATGATCTCTGCCCATACCACTCAGAGGTCCACGATGATCTCTGCCCATACCACTCAGAGGTCCACGATGATCTCTGCCCATACCACTCAGAGGTCCACGATGATCTCTGCCCATACCACTCAGAGGTCCACGATGATCTCTGCCCATACCACTCAGAGGTCCACGATGATCTCTGCCCATACCACTCAGAGGTCCACGATGATCTCTGCCCATACCACTCAGAGGTCCACGATGATCTCTGCCCATACCACTCAGAGGTCCACGATGATCTCTGCCCATACCACTCAGAGGTCCACGATGATCTCTGCCCATACCACTCAGAGGTCCACGATGATCTCTGCCCATACCACTCAGAGGTCCACGATGATCTCTGCCCATACCACTCAGAGGTCCACGATGATCTCTGCCCATACCACTCAGAGGTCCACGATGATCTCTGCCCATACCACTCAGAGGTCCACGATGATCTCTGCCCATACCACTCAGAGGTCCACGATGATCTCTGCCCATACCACTCAGAGGTCCACGATGATCTCTGCCCATACCACTCAGAGGTCCACGATGATCTCTGCCCATACCACTCAGAGGTCCACGATGATCTCTGCCCATACCACTCAGAGGTCCACGATGATCTCTGCCCATACCACTCAGAGGTCCACGATGATCTCTGCCCATACCACTCAGAGGTCCACGATGATCTCTGCCCATACCACTCAGAGGTCCACGATGATCTCTGCCCATACCACTCAGAGGTCCACGATGATCTCTGCCCATACCACTCAGAGGTCCACGATGATCTCTGCCCATACCACTCAGAGGTCCACGATGATCTCTGCCCATACCACTCAGAGGTCCACGATGATCTCTGCCCATACCACTCAGAGGTCCACGATGATCTCTGCCCATACCACTCAGAGGTCCACGATGATCTCTGCCCATACCACTCAGAGGTCCACGATGATCTCTGCCCATACCACTCAGAGGTCCACGATGATCTCTGCCCATACCACTCAGAGGTCCACGATGATCTCTGCCCATACCACTCAGAGGTCCACGATGATCTCTGCCCATACCACTCAGAGGTCCACGATGATCTCTGCCCATACCACTCAGAGGTCCACGATGATCTCTGCCCATACCACTCAGAGGTCCACGATGATCTCTGCCCATACCACTCAGAGGTCCACGATGATCTCTGCCCATACCACTCAGAGGTCCACGATGATCTCTGTTCATACCACTCAGAGGTCCACGATGATCTCTGCCCATACCACTCAGAGGTCCACGATGATCTCTGTTCATACCACTCAGAGGTCCACGATGATCTCTGCCCATACCACTCAGAGGTCCACGATGATCTCTGCCCATACCACTCAGAGGTCCACGATGATCTCTGCCCATACCACTCAGAGGTCCACGATGATCTCTGCCCATACCACTCAGAGGTCCACGATGATCTCTGCCCATACCACTCAGAGGTCCACGATGATCTCTGCCCATACCACTCAGAGGTCCACGATGATCTCTGCCCATACCACTCAGAGGTCCACGATGATCTCTGCTCATACCACTCAGAGGTCCAAGATGATCTCTGCCCATACCACTCAGAGGTCCAAGATGATCTCTGCCCATACCACTCAGAGGTCCACGATGATCTCTGCTCATACCACTCAGAGGTCCACGATGATCTCTGCTCATACCACTCAGAGGTCCACGATGGAGTAGTGTTTTCTGTTCCTTTGCATAAAATATTTATTACCAGTATTATACTGGGTAATTAACCAGGCTGCTGGGGAAAAAGGCTAAAAGACCGCTCGGACAGGGAGCGGTTGGCCTCAGATTGTTAACAAGACCAGCTGCCTCCATTGCTGTTGCTACTGAATAGTCCTCTTAAAACACCCGAACCTCTGGTCCAGCTGACTCAAGAAAGTTGTCGAAAAGGACTAATTGCACTAACCCACTAAAATTAGTGACACCAGTACCACTTAGTGAAAGTTTTAGCTTGCCTACCTACAAGGTCCACATAGAACTGATCCAAGCGATGCTTGCCCAGTTTAAATTCTCGCCTATATTTAGCGGGAATGCATTGATATGCACTGAGAACACCTGTTTTCACAACGTTTTAATTAGCGAATTCATCATCATCTAAACCAGCTGTGAACTGCGCTTTTCCCTATAATGCCGTACGACCCAGTGCTGCCCAATGCTTGAGTTACCAGCACGAAGCTAGAGTCCGGTTTTTCAAAATACTCAAAATATTGCTGAGGTTTAACATCAGTAAACCGAGGTACTAGTGACACAGAATTCTGAACACTGAAATTGTTAGCTACAGTATGCTGAAATTGTCTCCTCTCATTCTCTCTAACTAATTCCTCCTCAACAAATGTACGTTGCTCCCTGACCGTCTCAAGGCTGAGCTCAACCAACTCGAGTACTGACGAACATGATGACTCCCGAGACAATCCAGACTCACCCAATGATTGTTGGTCCGGTTGCTAAGGCGTTTGTCCTCCTCCATTTTGAAGGAAATGAAGCAGGAAGGAAATGAGTTCGTTCATACTTTATACCAACAGAACGAGCAATTCGCCAGCAACGCTGTAGAGATAGTCTGGGCAAGTTTTGCAAGGTATTTTCAGTCACCAGTCATGTCGACGGCATAACCTACTACACCAAAACGCTGGTTGCAATACGCTCAACGAAACACGAAGCAATAGCACAGATCGACTTGCAGATTGCAATGCAATATTGAAGGCAGGCTTATAGAGACAATGCGGAGACAAACTTCAGTACAGACCCCCATGTTATGAGCATAAGTATAGACTATTAGCGGTATTTGCAGTATTATGATAACCACTTAAGAACGAGCTAAAAGGCAGCAGAGAGAATAAATTATTGTATTTCCTTTAAAATAAACTGGTATTTTCAGTGTATGCATTGCCTATTCACAGTATTTACACTTTACAATGAGGCAAATCATGCACAAAACACGGTTAGAACTGTAGCAGCCAGCAGGGAAGGTAAGTCTACCAGAGCTGCTTTCCGAGTGTACAACATCGCTTCACAGCTTTGGCTGGCTGGCTGAGCCAAGGTACTGGTACAACGATGGGGCCCCTGCTCGTTATTTTCTTAGCATCTGGTTCACTGGTGGGGAGACATGACTATATGGGTGTGTGACATACACCAAATGAAATGTAATATACTCTTAGTATACCACATTCTACCTCTAACACCAGTAACAACACTAGTAACAACGCTATCACTGTCTTTACCACCAGTTACAACCCTGTCACTGCTTCTTCCACCAGTAACAACACTATCATTGTCTCTACTAGTAACAACACCAGTAACATCCCCAGTAACAACACTATTGCTGTCTCTACCACCAGTAACATCCCCAGTAACAAAACTTTCACTGTTTCTATCATCAATATCAAGACTCTCTCTCTCCCACCAGTAGCAAAACCAGTGCCAACAGCAGTGCCAACACTAGTGCCAACACCAGTACCCATCATGCCCCAAGAACTACGCCTCTATCACGCTGGTGTCAGTGACATCAGAGAGAAATTCAACAAGAGGATTGAGGCACATCAAAAGGCTCAACTTGAAAACCCCTTCAGTGAGTGGCATGGTTCTGGAACCCCACGAAGGTTCTCCAAGGACGACCTCGAGTATGGCAGGTGAGTTGAAGCTCTGTCTACTACACTGTCATATTTAAGATTGGTTACTGGGGTTTAAAGTCTATCTACTGGAACTGGGTCATTAAGATCTTCTGGTTGGTTAATGGGGTTTGAAATCTATTAATTATGCGAAGGTCATTAACACTGGTACTTAAAGTCTATCTGCTACTATGGGGTTTAAAATCTATCTACTACACCAGGGTAATTAAACCCGCACACACACACTGACAAGTGTGTACATGCACCCCTCTGAGCGTACATACATACTTCTGAGTGTACGTACACTGTGTATAGTTGTATACCCGTGTATTACAGACCAGCAGCAGGAAGCAGCACTGAACGGAGAGTGGCAGCTGCTCAGGCAAGGATAATGATGGACATCAGGTATCTGTGTGACATGATCTGGGACTGTTCTGAGTGGCGGAGTCCTGATGGGCGAGCAGCAATCACCTTTGGTAAACTCTTTAAGGTAGGTACACCTCTTTGATAGGTTTATACATAGGTGATTAGGTGAGTAACTAAATGTTCTCCACATACATACATACACTCACTGTTACAAAAAAAAGCGATTCTAAAAGCTTAGAGATCTCGAGGTAATACTAGAAAGGACTGCCCTTCTAGCATCCAGCCTGTTACTGGGTTTTCGTAACAAGTAGTCAGTATCCTTGTCCAATTATCCATTAGAATTCAGTATGATTCAATAGTGCTTCAGGATTACAACTGGTAGGCTACTAACTAGAGAAATTAAAATTTAATAAATTTATTAAGTCTAGAGGTATATTATCAAATTAAATTAAATTAAATTAATCACAGTAATCAAAATAATATCACTTCTCTCGAGTACAATATTATTGTGCTGAAAGCACATATCACATTTATAATTCTTAAGTACCGTCTGGTACATTAACATTTAATAAGATATTACAAATATGTACAAGTAAGTTTAAGTGTGTATGTGTGTAAGTGCTCTAAGTAGTTCGCTATGTCTCACGACTCGACTAGACTTAAACAAGTGACTGACAAAGTCCTCAAATAAACTAACTTCTTGACCAACTGGCAATCAGAACAGTCTGCTTGAACAATAAAAAGAATGCTAAGCCCAATAGCAATATAACAAGCAACTGCGACACAGAATCAGGAACAAGGAGATAATATAACGACACTAAGTAGGGACCATCAGCAGATCCTCCACAAAAGTCACAAAACTCCCATACTACTGAATCTAAGTTCAGCATAAGAAAATCCCCGACTGTGATAATACACAGATACCAGTACAAGTTAGGTCAGAAGCTACAGCTCAGGACCTGAGTTACTCAGAGTGTCTATGAGACACACAACCTCAGTACAACGTCGAAAATCACTAAGTCTATACAATGTTCTGTGAACAGAGTTCTACAGAACTAACAAGAATAATGAGACAGACAATCTGTCCAACCACCAAGAGAGTCTAGACCAGACTGAATACTTCAGGCGAGGTGAGGACACCCCCCCCCCTCGATCACGTGATAGCTCCGTGGACAGCTGCTGCCCAGCAACAACAGAAGCCGGCAGAGTAACGAGCAAAGAGCGATAATTACAGTAGTTAGACAATCAAGACTTGAACTGAGCACATAATATGTTACATCCTACCTAACAAAATAACTAAGTCAAATAACAATATAAAGCAATATATTTACGATTTAGCTATTATCGCAAATATAAGCAATATAAAATTATATGAAAAGATAATAATTATATTTATACATAATCATTGCAACCCATTCAGGGGTTGCAACACACACACACACATACACACATACACACACACATACACATACACATACACACACACATACATACACACACATGCACACACACACACACCTGCAACCACAATTAGGTGAGTACAATTAGGTGAGTACACACACACACACACACACACACATCCAGACTCACACATACACTCCCTCCCTCCCCACCGACATCTCACTCCTTCCCCTGATCCCTCCCCTCCCTCTGTCACCCTCCCCCTCCCCACCTCTCCCTCCTTCCCCCTCTCCCTCTCCCACTCACCCACTTGCTTCTCCCTCCTTCCCACTCCCCCTCCCCACTCCTCTCCCACATAGCCACAGTTCCTCCTCTTCCTCCCCCCCACACTGACACACACTACTAACCTAACACACAGAATTACATAGGTTTCCCACTCTGAGGCAATTAGGATAAAACAAAAATGGGTTGCCAGAGAGCAACAAGAAAAACCAAGGGACAGGAGGAGGAAGCTGTGAAGGAAGATTGGGCAGCAGAGCTCACAAAAAGGGAACATGAATGGGAAAGGAAACTAGAAGAACTTAGCATGAGAATGGAAGAGAGGATAGTAATTCATAGCCAGGAGCTATGAATCGACCCCTGCAACCACATATAAGTGAGTACATATAGGTGAGTACACACACACACACAATACACAGCTTCAAGAAAAGGAAGGATATTTTTGATAAAAATTATATGTTCTGTTCTTAAAATATAATTACTGACCTGACCTCTGACCTGACCTCTGACCCGACCTCTAACCTATCTTTGACCCAACTGCTGACTTGGCCTCTGACCTGACCTCTGATTCAACCGCTGACCGACCTGACCTCTTACTGACCTGCCCTCTGATCTGTCTTCTAGGTACTCTCACAGATAATTAACTTTCCTATGGCACTAACTAGGCACTCTCTCACATAACTGCCTTCCCATGGCACTAACTAGGCACTCTCTCACATAACTGCCTTCCCATGGCACTAACTAGGCACTCTCTCACATAACTGCCTTCCCATGGCACTAACTAGGCACTCTCTCACATAACTGCCTTCCCATGACACTAACTAGGCACTCTCTCACATAACTGCCTTCCCATGGCACTAACTAGGCACTCTCTCACATAACTGCCTTCCCATGGCACTAACTAGGCACTGTTTTGCAGCTGTACCTGACCATCTCCGACAAGGTAGTTGGCACCTTGCTTAGAGCGCGCAAGCACAACTTTGTTTACTTTGAAGGAGAGATGCTCTACCAAGTAAGTAACTTTGAACACTGCTCAGATTCTAAGCTGGTCTAAGCTTGGATTCAGCTGGTCTATGCTTAGTCTAAGCTGACATAAACTAAATATTAACTCATCTAGTTGGTGTTAATGAGGTTAAGACTGGTGAGGGACTGACCTCCAGCCTTGAGTGTAAGTATAAACTCGACCCCTCACCTAGGTGTGCAGTAGATAGACATTTAACCAATCCTCACATGCTAGATAGATTTAAAACACAGTAAAGTAACCCTCTCCAGCAGTCACCTTATATTACAAGCCAGGCATAATAAGGCCTGTTATCCTCGGTGTAAAGGGGGCAAGAAGCAGAACAAACACAGCTGAATGACTCTGAAATATATTGTCCTTCAAGAGCAATAGCAAGTATTTACACTTATGTACACTATATACAGTTGGAAATGTATGTATACAACATGGTTAGTTAAAGGCCAAGACACAGCCTGGAGACAGAATGGGCAACAGTGCTCAACCAGCTCTAGAATGGAAATGACAAGGGTGGACAGGTGGATGGTGACCACAACACCTCTGCGATTGCCAGACCCACCTTCTCATTGGTTGAACCTGGGTACTGATCGAACGATGGGGCCCCATCATTCGACCCTTAGTACTGGTTCGCTGGTTGGGGAGGTAGCCTTTCAATGTGGGTGTTTACATGCGCTGAATAAAGGTTACGTACTCTTTGCATGCAATGCCTTATTAGCTAATATTTCACTATTAGAAATCTAACTAATTCTGTGGATGTGATAACAGCGATATAGATTTTTCACTATCATTTTTTTGGGGGGCCAAAAATGATGTATGGCAATTTGTTTGTGTGAAATTGTGTGTTTTGCAGAATGTTGCTGTATGGTAGTGTGTGTGTGTGTGTGTGTGTGTGTGTGTGTGTGTGTGTGTGTGTGTGTTTTGCCTGTGTGTGTGTGTGTATATGTGTGTTGCGTGTGTGTGTGTATATGTGTGTTGCGTGTGTGTGTGTGTGTGTTGCGTGTGTTGTATAATCGTAACTCATCCAACCCATCGTGTCTCCATGCACCCATCCTCCTGATCGACCATCAGGGCTTAATAACTCCTAATACCCCGAAAAGACTAAGAACTCTCTTCTAACCTGTTTCTCTTCCCTCAGCGTCGTGACGACAACAAAGTCATTGAACTGACTCGTTCAATCAATACGATCAGAGCAAAGTTCGGAAAGAAACCTTTGAGGAATGAGGGTGGGGAGGTTGAGGAATGGGGTGAGACGGTGGATGACGAGGAGGATGAGCCGGATATACCCCCAGGTGACACCTCTAGGAGGCATTCAACCCCTGAGGGTGCCATGGGGGGCCCTTCAATGGCCTCCCTGCGCTCCCGACGGCACTCCATGCCTCAGGCCACAACTACAAGAATACTTCCAGAGGCTCTCAGGGTCGAGAAGAGGGTAGACCAGGATGGTACTGGTGCCGCTGCTGCTGGCACCAGCTGTGCTGACGTACTGCCAGCTGTTGACCAGCTGCGGGAAGACATCGAGAAGAACTCGGCTCTACTAGAGCACGAAGACCAGCCTTCAAGAGCACGGAAGTCAAGAGCAACACCTGCAGAACTTGAAACCATAGAAGAAATCTCACCTCAGTCTGCTGACGACTGCCAGGCTGCTGGCGACTGCCAGGCTGCTGACGACTGCCAGGCTGCTGGCGACTGCCAGGCTGCTGACGACTGCCACCCTGCTGACGACTGCCACCCTGCTGACGACTGCCACCCTGCTGACGACTACCTTCCTGGTGACTACCACCCTTCAGACGACTACCACCAAACTGACACTAGCACAAAGAACGACAACGACATTCTGACAGCAGACAAAAGTTCTGACACATTCTAGGTTCCAAGCACACCCTACTAACAGAGATACATGATCATCCAGGTTGTTCCTCCTTCCTAAATTAGCTAATTATATATATATATATATATATATATATATATATATATATATATATATATATATATATATATATATATATATATATATAATTTATATTTAAGATGAGTGTTTGTTTATAAATTAATTTTAAGGTTGATAAACATTAGACTTTTGTGAAATATTAACTAATAAACATTTTGCTGAGTACTTATCAAGTAGTTTTTGTAAACCTTGTACACACACACACACACACACACACACACACACACACATACACACACACACACACACACATATACACACACACACACATACACACACACACACACACACACACACACATACACACACACACACACACACACATACACACACACACACACACACACACACACACACACACACACACATACACACACACACACATACACACACACACACACACACACACACACACACACACACACACATACACACACACACACACACACACACACACACACATACACACACACACACACACACACACATACACAAACACACACACACATACACACACACACACGCACACACACACACACACACACACACACATACACACACACACACACACACACACACACTCACACACACACATACACACACACACACACACACACACACACACACACACACACATACACACACACACACATACACACACACACACACACACACACACACACACACACACACACACACACACACACACACACACACATACACACACACACACACACATACACACACACACACACACATACACATACACACACACACACACATATACACATTAGCACACACGCACACACACACGTATACACATACACACACACACACACACAGAACACACACACACACACACACACACACACACACACACACACACACACACACACACATACACACACACACACACATAGGGGTGACCATAACACCGAGCACATCACCGGAGGCACACATCAACCAAATAACCGCTGCAGCATACGGGCGCCTGGCAAACCTGAGAATAGCGTTCCGATACCTTAATAAGGAATCGTTCAAGACACTGTACACTGTGTATGTTAGACCCATACTGGAGTATGCAGCACCAGTCTGGAACCCACACCTGGTCAAGCACGTCAAGAAGTTAGAGAAAGTACAAAGGTTTGCAACAAGGCTAGTCCCAGAGCTCAAGGGAATGTCGTACGAGGAAAGGTTAAGGGAAATCGGACTGACGACACTGGAGGACAGAAGGGTCAGGGGAGACATGATAACGACATACAAGATACTGCGGGGAATAGACAAGGTGGACAGAGATAGGATGTTCCAGAGAGGGGACACAGGGACAAGGGGTCACAACTGGAAGGTGAAGACTCAGACGAGTCACAGGGACGTTAGGAAGTATTTCTTCAGTCATAGAGTCGTCAGCAAGTGGAATATCCTAGCAAGTGAAGTAGTGGAGGTAGGAACCATACATAGTTTTAAGAAGAGGTATGACAAAGCTCAGGAAGCAAAGAGAGAGAGGACCCAGTAGCGATCAGTGCTGAGTCTCGACCCCTGCAACCACAATTAGGTGAGTACACACACACACACACACACACACACACACACACACACACACGCACACACACACACACGCATACACACACACACACA
>NW_027200020.1:0-25290 GCF_038502225.1 Cherax quadricarinatus
ATACACCATTTCCTTGGAAAATTAAATAGCTTAGCCCATTCTATAAACTTTACTGTTGAGTTTGAAGAAAATAACTCATTGCCTTTTCTAGATGTTTTAATTATTAAGGGTAATAATGAATTCAAATTTAAAATTTACAGAAAACCTACAAATAACTGTTCCTATGTCCACTATTATTCCTCGCATCAAGATAGAGTTAAACTGTCTGTTTTCTCATCAATGTTTTTGAGAGCTTTACGAATTTGTAGTCCTGAGTTCATAGATGAGGAAATATCCAAAATTTATGAAATAGGTAATGATTTAAAATACCCAAGAAATGTAATTGATAAATCTTTTAAAGTTGCTAGAAACACTTTTTATAATCCAAAAAGGGACAACCAGCCTTATTCAACTAAAAAATATGTTGGTTCTCCCTTACCATGAAAACTTGGTTGATATGCCTTCTCTTCTTAAGACTTTTAATATTAAAGTTGAATTTAAAAATCTTGATACAGTAAAAAAAACTTTTGATAAAGAATTCCCCCCAAAATGCTGACGGATGTGTCTATAAGATTCCTTGTAAAATTTGCGATAAAGTTTATTACGGTCAAACTGGTAAAAATCTCGAACTTGGATTAAATCATCATAAATATAGCATTAGAACTGGACAAGATTCCAATGCTCTATTTATTCATGTGAGAGATTTTAATCATCCAATTGATTTTCAAAAAGCTGAGAAAGTTGTATCAAGCAAGTCCATGGTTGACAGGAATATAATTGAATCTTGTTTCATAAAAAGCAGTTTTGACAATATGAATATTTCCTTTGGTTTATATAAATTAGATCCATTTATAATTAATAGAATTTGGGAAGAATTTAATAATACATTGGACAAATAATAAATTTTAAAATTTTCAAGTTTTCCTGGTAAGGGAGAACCAACATATTTCTAGTTGAATAAAGCTGGTTGTCCCTATTTGGGTTGTAAAAAGTATTTCTAGCTATTTTAAAGGATTTAACAATTAAGATTCGTGGGTATTTTAGATCATTAGCTATTTTAAAAATTTTGGATATTTCTTCATCTATGAATTCTGGACTACAAATACGTAAAACTCTTGAAAACACTGATGAGAAAACCGACAGTTTAATTCTATCTTGATGTGATGAACAGTAGTCTACATAGGAACAGTTATTTGTTGGTTTTTTGTAAATTTTAAATTTAAAATCATTGTTACCCTTAATAATTAAAACATCTAGGAAAGGCAATGAGTTATTTTCTTCGAACTCAACAGTAAAGTTTATAGAATGAGCTAAACCATTTAATTTAACAGGGAAATGGTTTATATTTACATTCTTAGGCATAAGACACAAAATATCATCAACATATCTATACCACTTAGCTCTATTAAGAAGGATTGTGTTAAGAAATCTTGTTTCAAAAAATTGCATGTTTAAATTACTAAGAACAGGTGAGAGAGGATTTCCCATTGCCATACCAAACTTCTGAGTGTAAAACTCGCCATTAAACTCAAATTTTGCATCAACAATGCAAAGTTTAGTAAGTTTAATGACAGTAGCAGTATATATAAGTTTAATGATAATAGCAGTATATATATTATTGTGACCACGAACGAACCTGGTTACAATATATACTGCTCGTGGAGGCTAGTACACCAAACGAGGAGTAGGATGAAATTAGCTCAGAGGCACCCACACCACTGTATAGCCTCGGATCACAGTAAAACACCTAGCTCTGCTGGATGTATGATTTTTGTAGGATTTTGTGGTCCTGTGGGTTAGAGCATCAAGTGATTTTCACTCACCATGAGGTAGGCCAAAGCGACATGGGTTCGAGTCCTCAGCTAGTCGTAATGTTGTTATTGATTAAATATCACACGTTCATGGTTACAATAATATATATAAATATGTATATATATTAATATATGCATATATATATATATATATATATATATATATATATATATATATATATATATATATATATATATATATATATATATATATATATATATATATATATATATATATATATATATATATATATATATATATATATATATATATATATATATATATATATATATATATATATATATATATATATATATATATATATATATATATATATATATATATATATATATATATATATATATATATATATATATATATATATATATATATATATATATATATATATATATATATATATATATATATATATATATGTCGTGCCGAATATGTAAAATTGGTCAATTAGCAAGAACTCGTTTAAAATTAAGTCCTTTCTGAAATTTTCTCTTATACGTTTAAAGATATATTTTTTTCATTAATGTTTATGTAAAAAATCATAATTTTGCACCAAAAGAATCTTAGAAAACTTGCCTAACCTTATTATAACAAGCGAAATTTATTTTAGCCTAACTCAGCTAAATATATTTTAGATTTGTTTACAATAATTTAATACTAAACAAACACAGTGAAATATATTTTTTCCGTTAGGTTCAGAATGATTTTGGCGAAATTATTGCATACATAAATTTTCACTTGTCCTATATGGCAAGATGAGCGTTGCTATTTAAGCCAAGATCGCAAGTTCTGCCTATTCGGCACGACATAATATATATATATATATATATATATATATATATATACATATATATATATATATATATATATATATATATATATATAATATATATATATGCAAAACAACCACTCTGAAAGAATAGAGAAATTCCAAGCGCTTTCGTGACTACTCACATTATCAAGGAACTATGAAAGTAAAGCATCCAAGGAAGCTATATAAGGGGTCCGGCCAGCACCTCACTATCAGATCCCACAACGGTTAAACACGTGACGCGCGGCGACCCAACTTGGATAGGTCCCTTGCACAACTCACCCCCAAGCTATTCTACCCAAGAAAGTTTAAAAATTATTATTTGTCCAGTGTATTATTAAATTCTTCCCAAATTTTATTAATTATAAATGGATCTAATTTATATAAACCAAAGGAAATATTCATATTATTGTCAAAACTGCTTTTTATGAAACAAGATTCAATTATATTCCTGTCGACCATGGACTTGCTTGATACTACTTTCTCAACTTTTTGAAAATCAATTGGATGGTTAAAATCTCTTACATGAATAAATAGAGCATTGGAATCTTGTCCAGTTCTAATGCTATATTTATGTTGTTTTAATCTTAGTTCGAGATTTTTACCAGTTTGACCGTAATAAACTTTATCGCAAATTTTACAAGGAATCTTATAGACACATCCATCAGCATTTTGGGGGGAATTCTTTATCAAAAGTTTTTTCACTGTATCAAGATTTTTGAATACAACTTTAATATTAAAAGTCTTAAGAAGAGAAGGCATATCAACCAAGTTTTCATGGTAAGGGAGAACCAACATATTTTTAGTTGAATGTAAGAGATTTTAACCATCCAATTGATTTTCAAAAAGTTGAGAAAATAGTATCAAGCAAGTCCATGGTCGACAGGAATATAATTGAATCTTGTTTCATAAAAAGCAGTTTTGACAATAATATGAATATTTCCTTTGGTTTATATAAATTAGATCCATTTATAATTAATAAAATTTGGGAAGAATTTAATAATACACTGGACAAATAATAATTTTTAAACTTTCCTGGGTAGAATAGCTTGGGGGTGAGTTGTGCAAGGGACCTATCCAAGTTGGGTCGCCGCGCATCACGTGTTTAACCGTTGTGGGATCTGATAGTGGGATCTGATATATATATATATATATATATATATATATATATATATATATATATATATATATATATATATATATATATATATATATATATATATATATATCTGTGTGTGTGTGTGTGTGTGTGTGTGTCAGTGTGTGTGTGTGTGTGTGTGTGTGTGTGTGTGTACTCACCTATTTGTACTCACCTATTTGTGGTTGCAGGGGTAGATTCATAGCTCCTGGCCCTGCCTCTTCACTGATTGCTACTAGGTCCTCTCTCTCCCTGCTCCATGAGCTTTATCATACCTCGCCTTAAAACTATGTATGGTTCCCGCCTCCACTACTTCACTTTCCAGGCTATTCCACGGCTTGACTACTCTATGACGGAAGAAATACTTCCTAACATTCCTTTATCTGGAGTTTACCTGGAGAGAGTTCCGGGGGTCAACGCCCCCGCGGCCCGGTCTGTGACCAGGCCTCCTGGTGGATCAGAGCCTGATCAACCAGGCTGTTGCTGCTGGCTGCACGCAAACCAACGTACGAGCCACAGCCCGGCTGATCAGGAACTGACTTTAGGTGCTTGTCCAGTGCCAGCTTGAAGACTGCCAGGGGTCTGTTGGTAATCCCCCTTATGTGTGCTGGGAGGCAGTTGAACAGTCTCGGGCCCCTGACACTTATTGTATGGTCTCTTAACGTGCTAGTGACACCCCTGCTTTTCATTGGGGGGATGGTGCATCGTCTGCCAAGTCTTTTGCTTTCGTAGTGAGTGATTTTCGTGTGCAAGTTCGGTACTAGTCCCTCTAGGATTTTCCAGGTGTATATAATCATGTATCTCTCCCTCCTGCGTTCCAGGGAATACAGGTTTAGGAACCTCAAGCGCTCCCAATAATTGAGGTGTTTTATCTCCGTTATGCGCGCCGTGAAAGTTCTCTGTACATTTTCTAGGTCGGCAATTTCACCTGCCTTGAAAGGTGCTGTTAGTGTGCAGCAATATTCCAGCCTAGATAGAACAAGTGACCTGAAGAGTGTCATCATGGGCTTGACCTCCCTAGTTTTGAAGGTTCTCATTATCCATCCTGTCATTTTTCTAGCAGATGCGATTGATACAATGAAATGGTCCTTGAAGGTGAGATCCTCCGACATGATCACTCCCAGGTCTTTGACGTTGGTGTTTCGCTCTATTTTGTGGCCAGAATTTGTTTTGTACTCTGATGAAGATTTAATTTCCTCATGTTTACCATATCTGAGTAATTGAAATTTCTCATCGTTGAACTTCATATTGTTTTCTGCAGCCCACTGAAAGATTTGGTTGATGTCCGCCTGGAGCTTTGCAGTGTCTGCAATGGAAGACACTGTCATGCAGATTCGGGTGTCATCTGCAAAGGAAGACACGGTGCTGTGGCTGACATCCTTGTCTATGTCGGATATGAGGATGAGGAACAAGATGGGAGCGAGTACTGTGCCTTGTGGAACAGAGCTTTTCACCGTAGCTGCCTCGGACTTTACTCTGTTGACGACTACTCTCTGTGTTCTGTTAGTGAGGAAATTATAGATCCATCGACCGACTTTTCCTGTTATTCCTTTAGCACGCATTTTGTGCGCTATTACGCCATGGTCACACTTGTCGAAGGCTTTTGCAAAATCTGTATATATTACATCTGCATTCTTTTTGTCTTTGATTCATCTGAGTCTTCAACTTCCAATTGTGACCTCTTGTGTCTGTGTCCCATCTCTGGAACATACCGTCTTTGGCCACCTCGTCTATTCCGTGCAGTATTTTATATGTCGTTATTATGTGTCCCCTGACCCTCCTGGCCTCCAGTGTCGTCAGGCCGATTTCCCTCAACCTTTCTTCGTAGGACAATCCCCGTAGCTCTGGGACTAGTCTTGTTGCAAACCTTTGCACTTTCTCTAATTTCTTGACATGCTTGACTAGGTGTGGATTCCAAACTGGTGCTGCATACTCCAGTATGGGCCTGACGTAAATGGTATACAGAGTCTTGAACGAATCCTTACTGCGGTATCGGAACGCTATCCGTAGATTTGCCAGGCGTCCGTATGCTGCAGCAGTTATCTGATTGATGTGCGCCTCGGGAGATATGCTCGGTGTTATACTCACCCCCAGATCTTTTTCCTTGAGTGAGGTTTGCAGACTTTGGCCATCTAAACTACATTGTGTCTGCGGTCTTCTTTGCCCTTCCCCAATCTTCATGACTTTGCATTTGGCAGGGTTAAACTCAAGGAGCCAGTTGCTGGACCAGGCTTGTAGCCTGTCCAGGTCTCTGTAGTCCTGCCTGATCCTCATCCGATTTGATTCTTCTCATGAACTTCACATCATCCGCAAACAAGGACACTTCTGAGTCTATCCCTTCCGTTATGTCATTCACATATACCAAGAACAGCACAGATCCTAGGACTGACCCCTGTGGAACCCCGCTTGTGTGTGTATGTGTGTGTGTGTGTGTGTGTGTGTGTGTGTGTGTGTGTGTGTGTGTGTGTGTGTGTGTGTGTGTGTGTGTATTACTGCCCCTCACAGAAGCAAGCAAAAGCACATGTTAAAAAATATCGCAGTCAGCAGGATTCGAAAACACAATGGCAACTCTCAAAGAGTTTAGTTTAGCTGCCATCTTAAACCAATCAGCTACGGATGCCCATAACGTTAGGTAGCCTGCTTGACTGCAAGCCATGTCTTAGCGCCGGGCACACTAGGGAACCTCGAGCATTGTCTCCAGCTATTTCATTCTCCTGTATGTTCTAGTCTCACGAGCGATGTTAAACTCAATGCCATTTGAAGAAACAAGAGAAAGTACATGCCAAGAAATGTCGCAGTTAGCAGGATTCCAACCCATGTTGGTAGTTCTCCACGAGTGTATCTTAACTCGCAACCTGACTCCGAAAACCACTCAGCTTGGTGGATTTGAATCATGCTGGCTGCAATGTTTCTTTGCATATTCTTAGACAAGCACTTTGCATTTGAAGCCGACCAGAAGAGGTGTTCTCTTGTTGTTACATGATAACCAATTTATTTAATAATTTTGGCAATTTAAAATTTACATAGTTCAAAATTAAAACCACGCTTTCTCATCAACACTTTAAGTTTGAAGCATATCAGGAAAGGCATTTTGTTGTAATTGCTCTGAATTAAAAAAAAAAATTAATCTTCAGTTAAATTTTAAATTTGGACCTAACCAGCCTTATCACATCGTGTCAATCTTGTATGGAATGTATTAGTGAAAATATTTTGAAGGTGATCACTCATTCTTTACTGACTGGAAGTCAATATTAGTATTGTATAAAGTTAGCAAATTGGGACATATTCAGCCGAAAAACAAGGCGATCATGACTATATGGACAATAAAGCGGGGTTTAAAATTTAAAACCGATCAGAAGAGGCGTTCTTCAGTTATCACATGGATTCCAATGATTCCATTTTTTTTTAACTGATTAAGAATATTAACAAACTTAACAGATTCTAGTCTATCCAAAAGATACATCAGTCATTAAATGTTGAAGTCAGTCACAAGAGGCAGATTTAACGCAAATAAAACTTTCACTGTCTTGCACACACACAAAATGGCAGGTGTGCTCTTACACACTCAAACTTGACTCTTGACATTCTTTATCACATTAAGAGGCTCCTTGTTGGAACATTAGAAGCGGCGCCCCACAAACTTACGTATTACCAAGTTATGACAGGCATCCCAGGATGTTGGAACTGCTTCCACAACTGTCTGTAGAACACCTGCCTGCACACCTGCCTGCACACCCACCTACACACCTACCCGCACACCTACCTGCACACCTACCCGCACACCTGCCCACACACCTACCCGCACACCTGCCCACACACCTACCCGCACACCTACCCGCACACCTACCTGTACACCTGCCTGCACGCCTACCTGCACACCTACCTACACACCTACCCGCACACCTGCCTGCACACCTACCCACACACCTACCTGCACACCTGCCTGCACACCTACCCGCACACCTACCCGCACACCTGCCCACACACCTACCCGCACACCTGCCTGCACACCTACCTGCACACCTACCCACACACCTGCCCACACACCTACCTGCACACCTGCATGCACATATGCCTGCACAGCTACCCGCACACCTGCCTGCACACCTACCTGTGCACATGCCCGCACACCTACCCGCACACCTGCCCGCACACCTGCCTGCACATCTGCCCGCACACCTGTCGACACACCTACTCGCACACCTGCCCACACACCTGCCTGCACACTTGCCCACACACCTACCTGCACACTTGTCCACACGCCTACCTGCACACCTACCCGCACACCTGCCCACACACCTACCCGCACACCTACCCGCTCACCTGCCTGCACACCTACCAGCACACCAGCCCGCACACCTGCCCGCACATCTACCCGCACACCTGCCCACACGCCTACCTGCACACCTGCCTGCACACCTACCCGCACACCTACCCACACACTTACCCGCACACCTACCTGCACACCTACCTGCACACCCACCTGCACTCCCACCTGCACACCCACCTGCACACCCACCTGCACACTCACCTGCACACCTACCTTCACACCTACCTGCACACCTACCTGCACACTCACCTGCACTCCCACCTGCACACCCACCTGCACACCCACCTGCACACCTACCCACACAACTACCTGCACACCTACCCACACAACTACCCGCACACCTACCCACACAACTACCCGCACACCTACCCACACAACTACCCGCACACCTACCCACACAACTACCCGCACACCTACCCACATAACTACCCGCACACCTACCCACACAACTACCCGCACACCTACCCACACAACTACCTGCACAACTACCCGCACACCTACCCACACAACTACCCGCACACCTACCCACACTACCCGCACACCTACCCACACAACTACCCGCACACCTACTCACACAACTACCCGCACACCTACCCACACAACTACCCGCACACCTACCCACACAACTACCTGCACAACTACCCGCACACCTACCCACACAACTACCCGCACACCTAACCACACAACTACCCGCACACCTACCCACACAACTACCCGCACACCTACCCGCACACCTGCCTGCACACCTACCTGCACACCTACCCACACACCTACCCACACACCTGCCCGCACACCTGCATGCACATATGCCTGCACAGCTACCCGCACACCTGCCTGCACACCTACCTGTGCACATGCCCGCACACCTATCCGCACACCTGCCCGCACACCTGCCTGCACATCTGCCCGCACACCTGTCGACACACCTACTCGCACACCTGCCCACACACCTGCCTGCACACTTGCCCACACACCTACCTGCACACCTGTCTACACGCCTACCTGCACACCTACCCGCACACCTGCCCACACACCTACCCGCACACCTACCCGCTCACCTGCCTGCACACCTACCTGCACACCAGCCCGCACATCTACCCGCACACCTGCCCACCCGCCTACCTGCACACCTGCCTGCACACCTACCCGCACACCTACCCACACACCTACCTGCACACCTACCTGCACACCCACCTGCACTCCCACCTGCACACCCACCTGCACACCCACCTGCACACTCACCTGCACACCTACCTGCACACCTACCTGCACACTCACCTGCACTCCCACCTGCACACCCACCTGCACACTCACCTGCACTCCCACCTGCACACCCACCTGCACACCTACCCACACACCTACCCACACAACTACCCGCACACTTACCCACACAACTACCCGCACACCTACCCACACAACTACCCGCACACCTACCCACACAACTACCCGCACAACTACCCGCACACCTACCCACACAACTACCCGCACACCTACCCACACAACTACCCGCACACCTACCCACACAACTACCCGCACACCTACCCACACAACTACCCGCACACCTACCCACACAACTACCTGCACAACTACCCGCACACCTACCCACACAACTACCCGCACACCTACCCACACAACTACCCGCACACCTACCCACACAACTACCCGCACACCTACCCACACAACTACCCGCACACCTACCCACACAACTACCCGCACACCTACCCACACAACTACCCGCACACCTACCCACACAACTACCTGCACAACTACCCGCACACCTACCCACACAACTACCCGCACAACTACCCGCACACCTACCCACACAACTACCCGCACACCTACCCACACAACTACCCGCACAACTACCTGGAGTTTACCTGGAGAGAGTTCCGGGGGTCAACGCCCCCGCGGCTCGGTCTGAGACCAGGCCTCCTGGTGGATCAGAGCCTGATCAACCAGGCTGTTGCTGCTGGCTGCACGCAAACCAACATACGAGCTACAGCCCGGCTGATCCGGAACTGACTTTAGGTGCTTGTCCAGTGCCAGCTTGAAGACTGCCAGGGGTCTGTTGGTAATCCCCCTTATGTGTGCTGGGAGGCAGTTGAACAGTCTCGGGCCCCTGACACTTATTGTATGGTCTCTTAACGTGCTAGTGACACCCCTGCTTTTCATTGGGGGGATGGTGCATCGTCTGCCAAGTCTTTTGCTTTCGTAATGAGTGATTTTCGTGTGCAAGTTCGGTACTAGTCCCTCTAGGATTTTCCAGGTGTATATAATCATGTATCTCTCCCTCCTGCGTTCCAGGGAATACAGGTTTAGGAACCTCAAGCGCTCCCAATAATTGAGGTGTTTTATCTCCGTTATGCGCGCCGTGAAAGTTCTCTGTACATTTTCTAGGTCGGCAATTTCACCTGCCTTGAAAGGTGCTGTAAGTGTGCAGCAATATTCCAGCCTAGATAGAACAAGTGACCTGAAGAGTGTCATCATGGGCTTGGCCTCCCTAGTTTTGAAGGTTCTCATTATCCATCCTGTCATTTTTCTAGCAGATGCGATTGATACAATGTTATGGTCCTTGAAGGTGAGATCCTCCGACATGATCACTCCCAGGTCTTTGACGTTGGTGTTTCGCTCTATTTTGTGGCCAGAATTTGTTTTGTACTCTGATGACGATTTAATTTCCTCATGTTTACCATATCTGAGTAATTGAAATTTCTCATCGTTGAACTTCATATTGTTTTCTGCAGCCCACTGAAAGATTTGGTTGATGTCTGCCTGGAGCTTTGCAGTGTCTGCAATGGAAGACACTGTCATGCAGATTCGGGTGTCATCTGCAAAGGAAGACACGGTGCTGTGGCTGACATCCTTGTCTATGTCGGATATAAGGATGAGGAACAAGATGGGAGCGAGTACTGTGCCTTGTGGAACAGAGCTTTTCACCGTAGCTGCCTCAACTACCCACACAACTACCCGCACACCTACCCACACAACTACCCGCACATCTACCCACACAACTACCCGCACACCTACCCCTCACAAAATTTAAATATGATCGGATGAGAACCTCTCTTGTTATAAGGGATATTATGAAAAAAAAATTGTTGAAAAACTGGATGAAGTTGAAGGAATGACTTAAGGTGAAGTTTCGGTGACGTAAATAAATAATTCTTTGTAATAAGTTCATCTGAACACAGAAAATACACTGAATAAATCTGAGTTGCATATTCAGTACCACGATAATAATGTCTTCAAGACTTGGTTTATAATGTCTTCAACGTAAACACCAACGTAAACTTGGTTTATAATGTCTTCAACGTAAACACCAGCAAATCATAAAACTTTTCCTGTTTACGTCATTATTTGGGTTTTCACGTAACTGTGTTCATCCGTTGTGTTTGTGGGAATCTGTCGTCTTGGCCGCCCTGAAACACCATTTACCGGACTCCTCCCATACTCTGTCGTGCCCGCTCTTGAAGCAGTGAATGGTTTCCCTTCCACTACCTCTTGCCCCAGTGTATTACACTACCTCCCTGAGGGTATTCCACTACCTCTCCAATCAAGGCTTATAACCAGTGGTGAGTCGCACGGGGGTGCTGCGGAACTGCAGCACCCCCGCACTAGCCGCCACTACTGATAACAGCTAAAACTTCAGTTCGATCTCTGAGCTCCACGCGAGACGTGTCTCAGATGTGATGGTTGTGCGTCACATCCTGGGGGACAGTAAACAAAGACACAACATACTGCTTACCTTTCTTAGGATATCCTGGGTTATTAACATTCCCAGGTTAAAAACCCAAGCTTTCTTCTTCTTAAGAACATAAGAAAGAAGGAACACTGCAGCAGGCCTACTGGCCCATGTGGGGCATGTCCATGTCAACCCCCGGCTTAGACCAATGGCCCACCCAGTCAGGTCACCTCCACTTAAGGAAGGAGCACGGCATCTACCCAGTAGCACTAGCTAGTCAGGTCCAACTCACACCCACCCACACCCACTCATGTTCTTATCCAACCTATTTTTAAAACTACACAACGTTTTAGCTTCCATGACTCAGGAGTTTGTTCCACTCATCCACAACTCTATTACCAAACCAGTGCTTTCCTATATCCTTCTTGAATCTGAATTTTTCCAGCTTAAATTATTATTATTATAATCAAAAAGAAGCGCTAAGCCACAAGGGCTATACAGCGCTGCAGGGTAGGGAAGGAAGCGAGGGTATTGGGTGGCAGAAGGGGGGAGGGATGATCAGTAGGTGTTATGACCAAGGTCATAATGAGATTAATTTATATGTATTATCCACTTAATATTATACTCGGGGTTTCTTTAATATTAGCTAAATTAAAGATATTTAATTTATTAAATTTATAATATTATCTGATTTAGGAATATACCCGGGTATGATGTATATATATGTATCTTGAGTAATGTGTTAGGTAGGTACACCTCGCTAAGGTTTATAACAAGGTATGCCCATTGGTGGGTAGTTCGCACCGCTCTACCCTCTCTCCCTTTTGACGAGTTGATGTCATGAAGGGATTTACTGTATATGGCAGTTCACTCTCTCTGCCGACTCAGTGTACATTGACTGAGCTACCCCTCCAGTACTCCGTCTTATTCTCACTTGGATAGAGAATTGTGTTATAGAAACTCCTGAACCAGCTTGTGGTTTATTGTGAAGTGAAGTCTGCGGACAATTATATACTGTTATCTTCAGGTTACGATGTGACGACCAGTGTCAAGCTTAGAACTTTGTGATATATTCCTTATGCCAGGGAGTTACTCAGTGAAAGTGTTAATTCTCAATATATGTACTTGCACACAAGTAATGTTACTATTGAGGAAGCAGTAATATTCCTCTGATCATTATCGAGTGTAGTGACCATATTGACAGTCTCCAGAGGGGGTCTGTGATGTACATTTTATTTAAGAGTTTTCTTGTGTGAAGGAAAGTTTCTGACAAAGTGATATTTAAAAGATATTTATGAATATTTAAAGTATTTAAACTTTTAAATAAAAAGAAACTAGAAAAGACTGAGTAACTATTATTTGTGCCTTACATTTCTAAGTTTGAAACCATATCCTCTCATTCTATGAAGCATGTTGTTACGGAGTGCACTAACCTGGCTAAAGATTAAGATTCGAACCGTAATAGTAGGTTACAGAAAACAGCGGGGCAGGGGATAGTACGGGGGTTGAGGGTAGCAAGAGATTGAAGTAGAAAGGGCTGAAGGTATCAGAATTTAAGTAAGTCAGTTGTTGTCAAAAAGTCAATGAGAGTCCGGATGAAAGGTGGGTCCATCAGCGAGAAGGGAAGGTAAAGAGAGAGCAGTGGAGCGAAGACGACGACGGAGGTAAATTCTGCATGCTCGTTGATAAAGTGGGCAGTCCAACAGAATGTGGCTGACTGATAATGGAACCTGACAGTTCTCACAGAGAGGAGCAGGGCGCCTCTCCATGAGATATCCATGAGTAAGACGAGTATGGCCAATGCGAAGACGGGAGAGAGTAGTCTCCCAACCTCGACACTGGTGATAAGTAGACGGCCAGTAACCTATACTCGGTTTAATAGATTGAAGTTTGTTGCCGAGCATAGTAGACCAACGTTGTTGTCAATGGGTGTGAAGGAGGGAAGATATTGCAGCAAAATAGTCCGTAAATGGAATACCTTTATATGAAACTGGTAGGTCATGTACTGCTGACTGCGCAGCAGTGTCTGCCTGTTTATTGCCCTGAACGTCAACATGACCAGGGACCCAACAAAAAACAATATCTTTATGCTTGGTAAAGATGCGGCATAGCCAAAGTTGGATACGTAGGACTAAGGGGTGAGGTGTATCAAATTTCTGTATAGCCTGTAAAGCACTAAGGGAGTCTGAGACAACCACAAATGATGACACAGGCATAGATGCAATACGGATAAGTGCTGCAAGGATGGCATACAATTCAGTCGTAAAAATACTAGCCGAAGATAGTAAATGCCCTCGTACGACGCTGTCCGGGAACACTGCTGCGAATCCTATGCCGTCAGAAGACTAGAGCCATCTGTGTACACAGCAATGGCATGAGAATGAGAGTGGAAGTGGTCAAGAATTTCCAGCTTAAAACCATTGCTGCGAGTCCTATCTAGGCTAGATATTTTTAGCACGTAATTTACATCCCGTTTATTCATTCCTGTTTTCCATTTATATACCTCAATCATATCCCCCCTATTTCTACGCCATTTTAGAGACTACAGATTCAGGGCCTCAGTCTATCCTCAGGGAAGATTTCTGATACATGGGATCACCTTTGTTATCCTCCTTTGTACGTTTTCCAGAGCATTTATATCCATTCTGTAAAATGGTGACCAAAACTGCGCAGCATAATCTAAAGTAAAAGGACACAAGTGCAACTAATATGACATTTTATTGTGGCAACGTTTCGCTCTCCAGGAGCTTTGTCAAGCCGTTACAAACATTACATGGACACAGAGGGTATATACATGTGCTGTTTGTAACTGCTTGGCAAAGCTCCTGGAGAGCGAAACGTTGCCACAATAAAATGTCACATTAGTTGCACTTGTGTCCTTTTACTTTACATGTTGTCGGTAATTCTACCAAAATATATACAGCATAATCTAAATGAGGCCTAACCAAGGATATACAGAGATGAACAACCTGGGGACTTCTATTATTTATATTTCTTGTTATGAAGCCAAGGATTCTGTTAGCTTCACTGCAAACACTAATGCACTATTGTCTTGGTTTCAGATTACTACTAACCAGAACTCCTAAATCCTTTTAGCAATCACTAATATTAAGATATACATTATTTAGTTTATATACGACATGATTATTATCCTTTCCAAAATTTAGAACTTTGCATTTGTCTATATTAAACTGCATCTGCCACTTCTCCGACCATTGTATCAGTCTATTTAAATCATCCTGGAGTGCTCTAATGTCCTCATTAGAATGAATTGGACGGCCTATTTTGGTATCTGCAAATTTGCTTATCTCTATTTATTCCCTCATCTATGTCGTTTATGTAAATCGCGAACAGGGGCCCAACAGTGACCCCTGAGGAACACCGCTTGTGATGTGCCCCCCATTCTGATTTCTCCCCATTTATGCAAACTCTCTGCTGCATATTTATTAACCATGCCTCTACTCAGGAAAAAAAATGTCTCATATTCCTTGTGCCTTAAGTTTTCTCGACAGCCTCTGATGTGAAACTCTTTCGAAAGCCTTACTGAAGTCCATATACACTATCATATTCAATACTATGATCTACCTCCTCAATTACCTTAGTGAAGAAAGTTAATAAATTCGTAATAAATTTGTAAAACCGTGCTGAGATTCATTAATCAATTTATGCCTTTCAAGATGGCTATGAATTGTCTTGGCAATTATTGATTCTATAAATTTACCAACCATGGAGGTAAGGCTTACTGGTCTACAGTTCGTAGCTAAGGACCTGTCATCTGCCTTGTAAATAGGTATTACATTTGCCATTTTCCACTTATCAGGCACTATACCAGTTTATAGTGATATGTTAAAAAGATTAGCCAAAGGTATGCTAAGTTCCTCTTTACATTCCTTTAACACCCTTGCAAACAGTTCATCAGGACCTGGGGATTTGTTAGGTTTTAATTTCTCTATTTGTCTGAGGACCATGTCACTAGTTACCACAATCGTGCATAGTTTATTATCGTCCTGTTCTACATAATTTATTATTTCTGGAATTTCGCTAGTATCTTCCTGAGTAAAAACTGAGAGGAAGTAGGTATTGAAAAGTTCACACATATCCTTATCACTGTCAGTGACCTGACCTGAGTTACTCTTAAGGGGGCCAATATGTTGCGTACAGGGCCACTACTTAAGCCTGTTTAGCCCTTTCTTGCAACAAATAAACAGGATTGAATATCCTGTTCTAGATGAAATCATTCAAGGGTTCAGTAGTAAACAATCACAATGTTTCTTTCCGGTTTTTTATTAAGTTTCTTAATAAACCATAGAAGGGTTTTATATTAACTTTAAAAAGGTCGCACCATAAAACAGAGTACTCATGAAATTTACACTTAAGTTCACTTAAAAGATAATACACAGTATTATCTTGATTATAGTACTGAACGGCTCTAGTATCATAACACCTTCTCTTCACATAATAACACTTTACTTAACTCAATCCAAATGAGACAGAAGACGTAACACTTCAATAATAATTCACTCTTATTCAACTTTCATAATATACTAAGTGAGATTAGGAATATTTTACACTTAAAGGAATTTTGAGGCGAGTCTGTCTCCCATGACTTTTTCACCGTCCTCTTTGAACCAATACTGCTTAAATTCACTCCTAGCAGAGCTAGGGACAATCACCAGCGTCTCCAAAACAGCAACACACACTTCGTCCGAGACGTTTCTGTCAGATACCGTCCGAGGTACTGGAGGGTCACTAGGGAACCTCATGTGGGACCAGAAGTTTAAATCCAGGAATCAGGGAGCTTCCCTCACGAGAGGTGAGGAAGGTAAGAACTGAACTCTGTGAGGCTTTACCAGCCCACTTTGCCTCGGTCGGAGCAGGGGTCGAGCAGCTCAAAACACCTACTGGTGCTTGGCCAGGTCACCAGCAGTTGACACTAATTAAATGACCTACCTAAATACAAAGCTAAGTAATACGACCAGATAATATTATAAAGTCGAGTAAATCCATTTTAGCTACTAATGGAATTACTCCTGAATATAATATTAAGTGAAATAGCAAAAATAACATGTAATAGTATACCATTGTGATAATAAGAAGAAAATGAACAAAATGAACAAAAGGGTGTAACATCCCCTCCACACGACCAAATGTCGCACTGACAATAGGACAAAAATAATCCTGAATCTTTTAGATTCAGTAGAAAAACTGAAATACCCATATAGCAAGACTGATATACATTTCACCGCCAATTCGTCCCAGACAATCTTCATGTGTTCTGAAGGTATTCAAGGAGGATATTGTTGAGACGACAGACATCTGCCTCAACAGAATTGGGTTCTCTCTTGGCCTTGGGTGACACGAATGCTGTCTCTCAAGTAAAATGTAAGGACACAGCAACTGGTCTCCAAGCTTCATCCTCCATAACTAAACTGTAAACAGTACCACTCATTCACATAACTGTAGGCAAAAAAGGAAATATTAGGCGTAAGTTAGAACAGGGGCATATTGGTGCAACTGGTTTAAGGGCGGGACAAAGCATCCGCAATTACATTATGTTTGCCCTTTATGTGTAGGATTTTAATAGAAAAAGGTTGAATTCTAAGGGCCCACCTCTGTATTCTGGCATTCTTAGCCTTCATGGTATTAATGAATGTCAAAGGGTTGTGATCTGAGTATACTGTAATCTGATGAGGTGATGTTCCCAAGTAAACTTCAAAATGCTCGAGAGAGATAACCAGGGCTAGAGCTTCTTTTTCTACGGTTGCATAATTCTTTTGGTGTGGCTTTAAGGTGGAGGAATAATAACATATCGGATGTAGAATATCAAAGGAGTGGGAGGACTGCAGTAGTACTGATCCAACAGCATAACTGCTGGCATCTATATGTAACAGGAAGGGAAAGTTAAAATCAGGGCTTTTCAATACTGGAGAGGAGTTCAATAATCGCTTTAACCTATTAAAAGCCATATTACATTCCTCAGACCAAGCAAATTTAATTTTAGAACTAGTTAGCGCGAAAAGGGGGGCGGCTATGTGTGAAAAGTTAGGGCAGAATCGTCTATAATACCCAGCCATTCCCAAAAATCTCTGCACCCCTTTTCTGTCTCTTGGTATAGGAAAGTCTGCAATGGCTCTCACTTTTGCACTGATAGGTGCCACCGTCCCCTGACCTATATTGAAGCCCAAATACTTAATCATTGCTTGTCCAAATTTGCATTTGGCTAAATTGATGGTAAAATTATAAGCATCTAATTTCTTAAAAAGAGCCTCCAGACGGACTAAATGTGAACTCCACTCGTCACTAAAGACTACTAGGTCGTCGAGGTAGGCTTCAACCCCCTCAAGGTTATAAGTAAGGTCATTCATAAGTCGCTGGAACGTGGATGCTGCGTTGCACAACCCGAATGGGGTAACCAAGTAGTTGAACAAGCCTCCATGCACTGTAAACGCTGATATGTCCTGAGCTCGGTCCGTCAGGGGCACTTGATAGTAGCCTCGCAGTAAGTCCAGCCGGCTCACATACTTGGCTCCGGCAACCATATCGATTAAATCATCTACCCTAGGCAAAGGGTAACCATCAGGAACTGTGACGGAATTCACCTTTCTATAATCCGTACACATACGATAGGTTCCATCTGACTTTGGGACTAACACACAAGGTGAGGCCCATGGGCTTTTGCTTCGTTCAATTAGTCCATGGGTCAGCAAAAAGTCGATTTCCTCCTTTAGAGCTTGGTGTTTAATAGGGCTTAAGCGATAAGGGGACTGCTTGATGGGTGCAGCTCCTTGGACATCCACGTCGTGTGTCCCCAACGTGCAACGCTTAGGTATATCGCCAAACAATGATGGGTACTTCAAAATCACATTTTTCACTTCTTTGGCTCGGTCACAGGCCAGACCTTTTAAAAAATCGTCCAGGGATCGTAGAACTTGAGTGTTTCTAAGACGGACTTCTATTCCTTTGGAGCAGTCCTCCAAATCCTCTGCTTCTTGCTGGGACTCTAGAAGAATGGCAGCGGTCGGGGCTAACCCTCCATAATATTTCTTCAATTGGTTAACATGGTATGTATGGTCTGATTTCTTTTTCCCTGGGGTACGAACCAGGTAATTCACTTCACTCAGTTTTTTAATGACTTCCAAAGGTCCTTCATATCTTGGTTTCAGTGCATGTCCGGGCATGAATTTTTGAGCCAATACTTTATCTCCGATGTTGAAAGAGCGAGAGGCCGCATGTTCATCATGTCGTAGTTTCATTTTAGCCTGGGCTTTCTTCAAGTTCTCTGCGGCTAGGTTCCTCGTGAAAGTGAGGTGTTCCTGCATCAAAGCCGGGCATACCTGAACTGACGGAGTACGTCTTCCGGTCCATACATCTTTCAATACTGCGAGGGGTCCACGTACCGTATAACTATATATCAACTCAAAAGGGCTATACCCTAGACTTTCCTGCTCGCTTTCCCTTACGGCCAGGAGAAGGAAAGGAATGCCCTCGTCCCAGTCTTTACTGAATTGTTCACAGTAGGAACGCATCATCACCTTCAATGTTTGATGAAACCGTTCCAATGCTCCTTGGGACTGGGGCCTATAGCTCGTAGCGAGGATAGATCTTACACCAAGGCGTGACATGGCCTCCTTGAAGATTTTTGAAGTGAAGTTTGATCCTTGATCAGACTGGATCTCACGAGGCAGCCCTACCTGTGAGAAAAACTTTATTAAAGCGCGGACTATTGCGCGAGCATTTATTTTCCTCATGGGGATGGCCTCGGGGTAACGGGTGGCAGAATCCATTATAGTGAATAGGTACTGATTCCCCGCCTTGGTCCTGGGGAGTGGACCTACGCAATCGATGATTAAACGGGAAAAAGGCTCGCCATCTGAGGTGATAGGACAGAGGGGAGCTGGAGGCGGGGTATGAGCAGGTTTACCGATGGTCTGACAGACCCGGCAACTGCGAAGATGTTCCACCACGGTTTCCCGCATTCTAGGCCAAAAAAAGTATTTTGACAACTTTACCATTGTTTTCCTTAATCCCAGATGTCCTCCCATTGGACTATTATGGGCGACCTTCAATGCAAGCTCACGATAAATCCTAGGCAGGATTAATACATGCTTGGCCTTGGCCAAAGGTGCCCCTAGAGAATGTCTTCTGGTGGATTTCTTCATAAGTATACCGCTACTAGAATAAACACAGTCCTCTAGTTTCTCGGCCTCTTCTTCCGTTATCAACAGCTTTCTTACTTTCTCCAACGAGGGGTCTTCCATCTGTGCTTGGATTAGATCTTCAGGTCTAAACTTTTTAGCACCTAAAGAATCTAAAGTTGAGTCTAGCCCTGCAGACACAGACGTCGCATCCTCGGGCCAGTGGGTCGCACTAAACAATAGGTTCAAACCCAGATCAGCTTTGTCCTCTTCTTCCTCTGTTGATTCAGGAGGTAACCTGGTCGTTGCCATGGACCTAGTGACAACTCCCAGCGGAAATAATGATAGGTCCTTCCTATGAGCCTCAATCACGTAATCCTCTCCCGAGGTATTTTCTATCACCAGAGGTTCTTTCTTGATTCCTTCGCAGCTTAGGTCATTTCCTATCAGTAGGTCAGCAGACTTAATAGGAAATCCTTCATCTGATATACCGACAGTCGCATATCCTTTATAGCAACCCAGGTCTAGGTATATCCTATGGAGGGGAACTCTAGAAACGGCTCCTCCATAAGCCTCCAGAAGTGCATCTATCTTCGTATAAGTGCGGTCAGACAAAGAGAGGATTCCCTTTTTTAACAATGTCAAGTAACTCCCCGTATCCCTATAGGTTTTAACCGGCACCACTTGACCCTCGTCAATACCAGCTTTTCCTTTTGAAAAATATGGGCTCATTGCCTTTTCAATTTCTTGCCCTGAGATGGCCCTCGTCTCAGGTCATCTCAGTGAAGCAGTCTTCGGTCCTGCCGGCTCTAGATCCGCCTGTAAACATCTCTGCGTGTGGGCTACTGAAGACACCATCTGCACAGGAGCACCTTCTCGATACTTATATTTCCTGTCCCTTTCCAGCTGATAACATTGGTTTCTCACATGACCTCCCTTTTGGCAATATGAACAGGACAAGTTCTTCCTGGCTTTATACACCTCCCGGTTCTGTCGTAGTTGAAACCGGTCACCATTGCATGGCTTATCCAGGGTTCGAGAGGTCACTGCTTCTGAAGGAAACTTTTGGCGAGGTTCTGTTCTTGACTTAACTGGTCGAACCTTCTGGCCCAATTTTACTGCTTCCTCTCTGGATGTTCTATCACGGATCAGCTGGCTGGAGATCTCGTAGCGATCGGCCAGTGCAGCGGTCTCCATCACATCAGGTGTTGGACGGTCGATCAGGAACTTCCGCAAATCCCCAGATATAGAATTATAGAAGTCCTCTTGTAGTATTAATTGGGTTAAGCTGCTTACGGTGTTGCTTTGTGAGGCTCTTTGCCACCTCTCGAAAGCTACCTTCTTCTGCCTGGCGAAGTCCACCCAAGTTTGCCCTGGTAACCTTTGCAGAGTACGGAAGGCTTGCTGGTAGCTCAAAGGGAGTAGATCATAGGTCTCCAGTATGACCTTTTTGACGGAGTCATATTGTATGTACTTTTCGTAAGGCAAAGCCGCGGTACATTCTCGAGCTTTACCAGTCAGCGTCGTATGCAACAAGACAGCCCAGAATTTTTGGGGCCACTGCATAGCTCGAGCCTGATTTTCGAACGTATCGAAGTACGTGTCCAGATCAGACTCGCAAAACTTGGGCACCAAAGATGCTGCTTTATGAATGTCGAAAATATTTCTGGGGGCCTCGGGCCTCACAACTCCTTCCCTTTGCCGCTGACGTTCGTAGAGTATGGTGTCCCTCTCGAACTCTTCTGCATTCAGCTTCCTTTGGGCTTCTATTTGGGCCATTTGTAAAGTAATAAGGCGCTCCATTCTTTCGAACTGGCTCTGTGATATGGGCCCAATCGGTAGTGGAGGAGTTGGAGGATACAAGTTTTCCCGTCTTTCCTTGGGTCGAGCACCTGCGCTGGGTGCTTCTTGTGAACCAGGGTCAGAAACTGGGTGATTAGACGCCCCAATTTCAGGCACCTCTCCCAGAGATGTCCACTCACCAGCAGCTCCCTTTGATTCTGGCTCAGCCACATCACTAGAGGGTAGGGAAGTTGGAAGGCCACCAAGATCAAGTCCTTGTGCTCCAAGCGGTCGGTCCAAGTGTTCAAATTGAGATATTAGACTTGCCTCATCAGTATCGTCAATGTCATCCACCTCCCCTTGTTCCGGAAACAGCATGTTTCTCAAAATAGATCGAGTGGTCTCGGCGGTGTAATATTTGTTGTACTTCACTCCTAGGCGTACGGCAATTTGCCAGCACTTCTGAAGTTTTAAAGACTTCAAATCCTCCAAGGTTAACTCACATATTAACTGTTGCATTTGAGCCTCCATAGTTAATTTTATGGGTACCTGAACAGCAGCTCACTTTCATGGGATTGGCACTTACTTCCTAGGGCTGATATTTCCTCCAGCACCTTGGATCAGAGAGCAACTCGCGGACGGGCCCCCACTTTGTTGCGTACAGGGCCACTACTTAAGCCTGTTTAGCCCTTTCTTGCAACAAATAAACAGGATTGAATATCCTGTTCTAGATGAAATCATTCAAGGGTTCAGTAGTAAACAATCACAATGTTTCTTTCCGGTTTTTTATTAAGTTTCTTAATAAACCATAGAAGGGTTTTATATTAACTTTAAAAAGGTCGCACCATAAAACAGAGTACTCATGAAATTTACACTTAAGTTCACTTAAAAGATAATACACAGTATTATCTTGATTATAGTACTGAACGGCTCTAGTATCATAACACCTTCTCTTCACATAATAACACTTTACTTAACTCAATCCAAATGAGACAGAAGACGTAACACTTCAATAATAATTCACTCTTATTCAACTTTCATAATATACTAAGTGAGATTAGGAATATTTTACACTTAAAGGAATTTTGAGGCGAGTCTGTCTCCCATGACTTTTTCACCGTCCTCTTTGAACCAATACTGCTTAAATTCACTCCTAGCAGAGCTAGGGACAATCACCAGCGTCTCCAAAACAGCAACACACACTTCGTCCGAGACGTTTCTGTCAGATACCGTCCGAGGTACTGGAGGGTCACTAGGGAACCTCATGTGGGACCAGAAGTTTAAATCCAGGAATCAGGGAGCTTCCCTCACGAGAGGTGAGGAAGGTAAGAACTGAACTCTGTGAGGCTTTACCAGCCCACTTTGCCTCGGTCGGAGCAGGGGTCGAGCAGCTCAAAACACCTACTGGTGCTTGGCCAGGTCACCAGCAGTTGACACTAATTAAATGACCTACCTAAATACAAAGCTAAGTAATACGACCAGATAATATTATAAAGTCGAGTAAATCCATTTTAGCTACTAATGGAATTACTCCTGAATATAATATTAAGTGAAATAGCAAAAATAACATGTAATAGTATACCATTGTGATAATAAGAAGAAAATGAACAAAATGAACAAAAGGGTGTAACAAGCACTGCAATTACCACCTTAGGTCCCCAAGACTGAATTGTTTGTATGTGGTTTCTTTCACCCATTCCATCCATTCCTCTGTGTATGTGTGCGTGTGTGTGTGTGTGTGTGTGTGTGTGTGTGTGTGTGTGTACTCACCTAGTTGAGGTTGCAGGGGTCGAGTCCAAGCTCCTGGCCCTGCCTCTTCACTCGTCGCTACTAGGTCACTCTCCCTGAACCATGAGCTTTATCATACCTCTGCTTAAAGCTATGTATGGATCCTGCCTCCACTACATCGTTTCCCAAACTACTCCACTTCCTGACTACTCTGTGGCTGAAGAAAAACTACCTAACATCCATGTGATTCATCTGTGTCTTCAACTTTCAACTGTGTCCCCTTGTTACTGTGTCCAATCTCTGGAACATCCTGTCTTTGTCCACCTTGTCAATTCCTCTCAGTATTTTGTATGTCGTTATCATGTCCCCCCTATCCCTCCTGTCCTCCAGTGTCGTCAGGTTGATTTCTCTTAACCTCTCCTCGTAGGACATACCTCTTAGCTCTGGGACTAGTCTTGTTGCAAACCTTTGCACTTTCTCTAGTTTCTTTATGTGCTTGACTAGGTGTGGGTTCCAAACTGGTGCCGCATACTCCAATATGGGCCTAACGTACACGGTGTACAGGGTCCTGAACGATTCCTTATTAAGATGTCGGAATGCTGTTCTGAGGTTTGCTGGCGCCCATATGCTGCAGCAGTTATTTGGTTGATGTGCGCTTCAGGAGATGTGCCTGGTGTTATACTCACCCCAAGATCTTTTTCCTTGAGTGAGGTTTGTAGTCCCTGGCCCCACAAGACTGTACTCCGTCTGCGGTCTTCTTTGCCCTTCCCCAATCTTCATGACTTTGCACTTGGTGGGATTGAACTCCACGAGCCAATTGCTGGACCAGGTCTGCAGCCTGTCCAGATTCCTTTGTAGTTCTGCCTTGTCTTCGATCGAATGAATTCTTCTCATCAACTTCACATCATCTCCAAAGAGGGACACCTCGGAGTCTATTCCTTCCGTCGTGTCGTTCACAAATACCAGAAACAGCACTGGTCCTAGGACTGACCCCTGTGGGACCCCGCTGGTCACAGGTGCCCACTCTGACACCTGGCCACGTACCATGACTCGCTGTTGTCTTCCTGACAAGTATTCCCTGATCCATTGTAGTGCCTTCCCTGTTATCCCTGCTTGGTCCTCCAGTTTTTGCACTAATCTCTTTTGTGGAACTGTGTCAAACGCTTTCTTGCAGTCCAAGAAAATGCAATCCACCCACCCCTCTCTCTCTTGTCGTACTGCTGTCACCATGTCATAGAACTCCAGTAGGTTTGTGACACAGGATTTCCCGTCCCTGAAACCATGTTGGCTGCTGTTGATGAGATCATTCCTTTCCAGGTGTTCCACCACTCTTCTCCTGACAATCTTCTCCATGACTTTGCATACTATACATGTCAGTGACACTGGTCTGTAGTTTAGTGATTCATGTCTGTCTCCTTTTTTAAAGGTTGGGACTACATTTCCTGTCTTCCATGCCTCAGGCAATCTCCCTGTTTTGATAGATGTATTTAATATTGTTGTTAGGGGTACACATAGTGCCTCTGCTCCCTCTCTCAGGACCCATGGAGAGATGTTATCTGGCCCCATTGCCTTTGAGGTATCTACTTCACTCAGAAGCCTCTTCACTTCTTCCTCGGTTGTGTGTACCGTGTCCAGCACCTGGTGATGTGCCACACCTCTCCGTCCCTCTGGAGCCCCTTCTGTCTCCTCTGTGAACACTTCTTTGAATCTCTTGTTGAGTTCCTCACATACTTCATGGTCATTTCTTGTTGTCTCTCCTCCTTCCTTCCTTAGCCTGATTACCTAGTCCTTGACTGTTGTTTTCCTCCTGATGTGGCTGTATAACAGTTTCGGGTCAGATTTGGCTTTCACTGCTATGTCGTTTTCATATTGTCA